>NC_074693.1:22574573-22874573 GCF_029448725.1 Salvelinus fontinalis
GACAACTCTACTCTGTGTGTCAGTCATCTGAGACAACTCTACTCTGTGTGTGGCAGTCATCTGAGACAACTCTACTCTGTGTGTCAGTCATCTGAGCCAACTCTACGTTGTATGTGTCAGTCATCTGAGCCAACTCTACTCTGTGTGTGGCAGTCATCTGAGACAACTCTACTCTGTGTGTGGCAGTCATCTGAGACAACTCTACTCTGTGTGTCAGTCATCTGAGACAACTCTACTCTGTGTGTCAGTCATCTGAGACAACTCTACTCTGTGTGTCAGTCATCTGAGACAACTCTACTCTGTGTGTGTCAGTCATCTGAGACAACTCTACTCTGTGTGTGGCAGTCATCTGAGACAACTCTACTCTGTGTGTGGCAGTCATCTGAGACAACTCTACTCTGTGTGTGTCAGTCATCTGAGACAACTCTACTCTGTGTGTGTCAGTCATCTGAGACAACTCTACTCTGTGTGTGTCAGTCATCTGAGACAACTCTACTCTGTGTGTGTCAGTCATCTGAGCCAACTCTACTCTGTGTGTGGCAGTCATCTGAGACAACTCTACTCTGTGTGTGTCAGTCATCTGAGACAACTCTACTCTGTGTGTGTCAGTCATCTGAGACAACTCTACTCTGTGTGTGTCAGTCATCTGAGACAACTCTACTCTGTGTCAGTCATCTGAGCCAACTCTACATTGTTTGTGTCAGTCATCTGAGACAACTCTACTCTGTGTGTCAGTCATCTGAGCCAACTCTACGTTGTATGTGTCAGTCATCTGAGCCAACTCTACTCTGTGTGTGGCAGTCATCTGAGACAACTCTACTCTGTGTGTGGCAGTCATCTGAGACAACTCTACTCTGTGTGTCAGTCATCTGAGACAACTCTACTCTGTGTGTCAGTCATCTGAGACAACTCTACTCTGTGTGTCAGTCATCTGAGACAACTCTACTCTGTGTGTGTCAGTCATCTGAGACAACTCTACTCTGTGTGTGGCAGTCATCTGAGACAACTCTACTCTGTGTGTGGCAGTCATCTGAGACAACTCTACTCTGTGTGTGTCAGTCATCTGAGACAACTCTACTCTGTGTGTGTCAGTCATCTGAGACAACTCTACTCTGTGTGTGTCAGTCATCTGAGACAACTCTACTCTGTGTGTGTCAGTCATCTGAGCCAACTCTACTCTGTGTGTGGCAGTCATCTGAGACAACTCTACTCTGTGTGTGTCAGTCATCTGAGACAACTCTACTCTGTGTGTGTCAGTCATCTGAGACAACTCTACTCTGTGTGTGTCAGTCATCTGAGACAACTCTACTCTGTGTCAGTCATCTGAGCCAACTCTACATTGTTTGTGTCAGTCATCTGAGACAACTCTACTCTGTGTGTCAGTCATCTGAGCCAACTCTACGTTGTATGTGTCAGTCATCTGAGACAACTCTACTCTGTGTGTGGCAGTCATCTGAGACAACTCAATAGGACGTGCTGAGGCAGAATAAAGAAAAGTTATTCAAATCAGTGATCCGATAGAAAGCTTAATGTGGGAATTTTTAAAGAAAATACATGTAAAGTAAAGGCATTTGTCAGTTCTGAACTTGCCCTCACTCAGCCTTGTAAATGAGGCTAGCATAGCTCTCCTCCTAACAGCTTCTCTCTCAGCCTTGTAAATGAGGCTAGCATAGCTCTCCTCCTAACAGCTTCTCTCTCACCCTTGTAAATGAGGCTAGCATAGCTCTCTTCCTCATAGCTACTCTCTCAGCCTTGTAAATGAAGCTAGCATAGCTCTCCTCCTAACAGCTACTCTCTCAGCCTTGTAAATGAGGCTAGCATAGCTCTCTTCCTCATGGCTACTCTCTCAGCCTTGTAAATGAAGCTAGCATAGCTCTCCTCCTAACAGCTACTCTCTCAGCCTTGTAAATGAGGCTAGCATAGCTCTCTTCCTCATAGCTACTCTGTCAAGAATAAGGCTTTACTTTAGCGGTGTGCTAACAGAACTTAGCTTTTGTCATTGCTTCAGTTGCACTAAAATAACAGCCTTGCATGCATGTGTTTGGATAATAATTGCTATATTTATTTTTGAACATCTCAGGCCCAAAAATTACTTGGGAAAAGATAACGTCTCACAATTATTTGTATTTTTTAATAAATTGTATTTATTTCACCTTTATTTAACCAGGTAGGCCAGTTGAGAACAAGTTCTCATTTACAACTGTGACCTGGCCAAGATAAAGCAAAGCAATGCGACACAAACAACACAGAGTTACACATGGGATAAACAAGGGTACAGTCAATAACACAATAGAAAAATCTATATACAGTGTGTGCAAATGTAGTAAGATTAGGGAGGTAAGGCAAAAAATAGGCCATAGTGGCGAAAATAATTGCAATTTAGCATTAACACTGGAGTGATAGATGAGCAGAAGATGAATGTGCAAGTAGAGATACTGGGGTGCAATGGAGCAAAAAAAATAAAAAATATGGGGATGAGGTAGTTGGGTGGGCTATTTACAGATGGGCTGTGTACAGGTGCAATGATCGGTAAGCTGCTCTGACAGCTGATACTTAAAGTTAGTGATGGAGATATAAGAGATATAAGACCCCAGCTTCAGCGATTTTTGCAATTCGTTCCAGTCACTGGCAGCAAAGAGCGGGAAGGAAAGGCGGCCAAAGGAGCAGTTGGCTTTGGGAATGACCAGGGAAATATACCTGCTGGAGCGCGTGCTATGGGTGTGTGCTGCTATGCTGACCAGTGAGCTGAGATATGGCGGGGCTTTACCTAGCAAAGACTTATAGATGACCTGGAGCCAGTGGGTTTGGCGACGAATATGAAGCGAGGGACAATGTTGGTCTTTTCACAGAGGCTATTGAGGGTAGCATAGCTATATGCCTTAGCGCCTGGAGAATTTTACACAGCATAGTGGGGGACTGAACCACAGAAGACAAGACATACTGTCTTCTACCACTCCACAGTATCCACAGTCAACTATAATACACTCTATTACATCAAATGTCTTACTTTGGATGTATTTGTTATTTTTTTGTGTAGACAATTTATCACATTTTTTCATATTTAACATTTCCATTTTAGCCATTTAGCAGACACTCTTATCCAGAGTGACTTACAGTTAGTGCATTCATGTTAAGATACATTAGCTGGGCCAGACAACCATACATCACAACTGTAACACAAAACCACCACCCAGTACACCAAACTATACACCGGCTCAATGGGCCACAATAGATCAAATACAGAAAAACAATAACCAACAAGACCAACCAACGTTATTACAAAAACACAAATACAAAACAATAACCAACTAGACCAACCAACGTTATTAAACCAAAACCAAAACACAAATACAAAACAACTAGACCTACCAACGTTATTAAACAAAAACACAAAATAAAAACCAACTACACCAACCAACGTTATTAAACCAAAACCAAAACACTAATACAAAACAACTAGACCAACCAACGTTATTACAAAAACACAAATACAAAACAATAACCAACTAGACCAACCAACATTATTAAACCAAAACACAAATACAAAATAAAAACAACTAGACCAACCAACCTTATTAAACCAAAACACAAATACAAAATAAAAACAACTAGACCAACCAACCTTATTAAACCAAAACCAAAACACAAATACAAAACAACTAGACCAACCAACTGTCACGATCGTGTGGAGGATTGACGGACCAAAACGCAGCTTTAGGAAAATAAGCCATCTCCTTTTTATTTACGAAGAAGGCACACGAAACAAAAACACTTAAACACTAAACAAAACAAGAAAACGATCGTGAAGCTAAAACAACGATGTGCACACACTGGCTACAAACGTATCACATAGACAATTACTCACAACCAATGAGAGCCTATGGCTACCCTAAATAAGGCTCCCAATCAGAGACAACCGAAATCAGCTGTCTCTAATTGGGAACTCATTCAGGTAACCATAGACTCTCCTAGATAACTAAACATACATAGACAACGCTAGACATCTGAACTCAACACAAACCCATATACTACACCCCATAACCCCTTTACCATAGAAACACCCAAAACAAACAAAACATAAACATTCCCCATGTCACACCCTGACCTAACCAAAATAATAAAGAAAACAAAGAATACTAAGGCCAGGGCGTGACATAACCCCCCCCTTAAGGTGCGAACTCCGGGCGCACCATTACACAGTCTAGGGGAGGGTCTGGGTGGGCTTCCATCCACGGTGGCGGCTCCGGCTCAGGTTGTGGTCCCCACGTCACCACAGTCCCTAACCACCTCCTAGGCTTCCTCCAAATGACCCCCCTCCACATTAACCCCATTGCATTAAGGGGCAGCTCCGGACTGAGGAATGGCAGCTCCGGACTAAGGGCCAGTACCAGGGTAAGGGGCAGTACCAGGGTCAGGGGCAGCACCAGGGTAAGGGGCAGCACCAGGGTAAGGGGCAGCACCAGGGTAAGGGGCAGCACCAGGGTAAGGGGCAGCACCAGGATAAGGGGCAGCACCAGGGTAAGGGGCAGCTCCGGACTGAGGAATGGCAGCTCCGGACTGAGGGACTGCAGCTCCGGACTGAGGGACTGCAGCTCCGGACTGAGGGACGGCCCATGGCTGGCTGACAGATCTGGCTGCTCATGGCTGGCTGACGGATCTGGCTGCTCATGGCTGGCTGACGGATCTGGCTGCTCATGGCTGGCTGACGGATCTGGCTGCTCATGGCTGGCTGACGGATCTGGCTGCTCATGGCTGGCTGACGGATCTGGCTGCTCATGGCTGGCTGACGGATCTGGCTGCTCATGGCTGGCTGACGGATCTGGCTGCTCATGGCTGGCTGACGGATCTGGCTGCTCATGGCTAGCTGACGGATCTGGCTGCTCATGGCTGGCTGACGGATCTGGCTGCTCATGGCTGGCTGACGGATCTGGCTGCTCATGGCTGGCTGACGGATCTGGCTGCTCATGGCTGGCTGACGGATCTGGCTGCTCATGGCTGGCTGACGGATCTGGCTGCTCATGGCTGGCTGACGGATCTGGCTGCTCATGGCTAGCTGACGGATCTGGCTGCTCATGGCTAGCTGACGGATCTGGCTGCTCATGGCTAGCTGACGGATCTGGCTGCTCATGGCTAGCTGACGGATCTGGCTGCTCATGGCTAGCTGACGGATCTGGCTGCTCATGGCTAGCTGACGGATCTGGCTGCTCATGGCTAGCTGACGGATCTGGCTGCTCATGGCTAGCTGACGGATCTGGCTGCTCATGGCTGGCTGACGGATCTGGCTGCTCATGGCTGGCTGACGGATCTGGCTGCTCATGGCTGGCTGACGGATCTGGCTGCTCATGGCTGGCTGACTGATCTGGCTGCTCCTGTCTGGTTGGCGGCTCTGGCAGATCCTGTCTGGTTGGCGGCTCTGGCAGATCCTGTCTGGTTGGCGGCTCTGGCAGATCCTGTCTGGTTGGCGGCTCTGGCAGATCCTGTCTGGTTGGCGGCTCTAGCGGCTCCTGTCTGACGGACGGCTCTAGCGGCTCCTGTCTGGCTGGCGGCTCTAGCGGCTCCTGTCTGGCGGACGGCTCAGTGGGCTCATGGCAGACGGGCCGCTTTGCAGGCTCATGGCAGACGGGCGGCTTTGCAGGCTCATGGCAGACGGATGGCTCAGATGGCGCTGGGGAGACGGATGGCTCAGATGGCGCTGGGGAGACGGATGGCTCAGATGGCGCTTGGCAGACGGGCAGTTCAGTCATCGCTGTGCAGACGGCAGACTCCTGCCGGCTGAGGCGCACTGTAGGCCTGGTGCGTGGTGCCGGGACTGGTGGCACCGGGCTGGGGACACGCATCTCAGGGCTAGTGCGGGGAGCAGCAACAGGACGCACAGGACTCTGGGGATACACAGGAGGCTTGGTGCGTGGTTTAGACACTGGTGGTAAAGGGCTGGAGACACGCACCATATAGCTAGTGCGTGGAGGAGGCACTGGTGGTACTGGGTTGGGGCGGGGAGGTGGCGCCGGAAATACCGGACCGTGCAGGCGTACTGGCTCCCTTGAACGCCGAGCCTGCCCAACCTTACCTGGTTGTATGCTCCCCGTCGCCTGACCAGTGCGGGGAGGTGGAATAACCCGCACCGGCCTATGTAGGCGAACCGGGGACACCATGCGTAAGGCTGGTGCCATGTACGCCGGCCCGAGGAGACGCACTGGTGACCAGATGCGTTGGGCCGGCTTCATGACATACGGCTCAACGCTCAGTCTAGCCCGGCCGATACGTGGAGCTGAAATGTACCGAACCGGGCTATGCACGCGTACAGGAGACACCGTGCGCTCTACTGCGTAACACGGTGTCTGCCCGTACTCTCGCTCTCCACGGTAAGTACAGGGAGTAGGCGCAGGTTTCCTACCTGACTTCGCCACACTCCCTTTAAGGCCCCCCCCAAGAAATTTTTGGGTTGTACTCACGGGTTTCCAGCCTTGTCTCCGTGCTGCCTCCTCATATCGCCTCCTCTCGGCTTTAGCTGCCTCCAGCTCTTCACGAGGAAGGCGATATTCTCCCGGTTGAGCCCACGGCCCCTTACCATCCAGTATCTCCTCCCATGTCCATGAATCCTGTGTAGGTAGGTCCTGTTGCCGCTTTCCATGCCGCTTGGTCCTATAATGGTGAGTAATTCTGTCACGATCGTGTGGAGGATTGACGGACCAAAACGCAGCTTTAGGAAAATAAGCCATCTCCTTTTTATTTACGAAGAAGGCACACGAAACAAAAACACTTAAACACTAAACAAAACAAGAAAACGATCGTGAAGCTAAAACAACGATGTGCACACACTGGCTACAAACGTATCACATAGACAATTACTCACAACCAATGAGAGCCTATGGCTACCCTAAATAAGGCTCCCAATCAGAGACAACCGAAATCAGCTGTCTCTAATTGGGAACTCATTCAGGTAACCATAGACTCTCCTAGATAACTAAACATACATAGACAACGCTAGACATCTGAACTCAACACAAACCCATATACTACACCCCATAACCCCTTTACCATAGAAACACCCAAAACAAACAAAACATAAACATTCCCCATGTCACACCCTGACCTAACCAAAATAATAAAGAAAACAAAGAATACTAAGGCCAGGGCGTGACACCAACGTTATTAAACAAAAACACAAATACAAAATAAAAATCAACTAGACCAACCAACGTTATTAAACCAAAACCAAAACACAAATACAAAACAACTAGACCAACCAACGTTATTAAACCAAAACCAAAACACAAATACAAAACAACTAGACCTACCAACGTTATTAAACAAAAACACAAATACAAAATAAAAACCAACTAGACCAACAACGTTATTAAACCAAAACCAAAACACAAATACAAAACAACTAGACCAACCAACGTTATTAAACCAAAACCAAAACACAAATACAAAACAACTAGACCAACCAACGTTATTACAAAAACACAAATACAAAACAATAACCATCTAGACCAACCAACGTTATTAAACCAAAACACACTCTAATGAGTGATATTTCATGGCCATGATATTCCATTATGTACCTTTAAGAAAAAACAGAAATGGTTCCCATGTCTTTTTGATAGTCTGTTTTTTTTCTCCAGGCTCTTTGCTAATATGATTTCATAAGATGCTGTTTTTATCAACATATTAATCCATTCTGTGAACCCTGGCTCATTAGAGCTTTTCCAATATATCAGGACCAGCCTTAAAACATCATATTTGAAATGCTGTCTGGTAATTCCCCTCCAATTTTAGACTTGTCACTCAACAAACACCTTGGATTGTTTTTTAAAGCTGTGCCTGGACAGACCACTGGATTTAGTGTCTGATTGTCTTCCATTTCTTGAGTGCCAAAGCGAACGTGGTGTGTGAGATTGTAGAAAAGTACAGCTAGTACAGCAGCTGCATGAATACTGTAGTGTAGGTGGTAGCAATAGGTAGCACTGACATCATGTTGATTGCATCTAAGCCTAAAGGTGTTTTTGGTCTCAACAATGCTGTAGCCACCCACATAGGAGGTTGCCATCTTTAATTAAGAAGTCCCTAGGAAGGAACACTCTCAAGTGTTGCAAGCTCTGCGGCAATGAGGGCGCATTGATCGCCAACTGAGTCAGCAAGGCAGCTCGGGTTTAGAGATGGGGGAGAAAGGAATGTGGAGAGAGAGGAGAGAGATAGAGATGTGGGAGATAGAGATGGAGAGGAGTGAGATGTGGGAGATAGATAGAGAGGGAGAGAGAAATGCAGTGAGAGAAAGAGAGAGAGAGATGCAGGGAGAGAGATGCAGGGAGAGAAAGAGTTAGAGATGCAGGGAGAGAAAGAGTGAGAGATGCAGGGAGAGAAAGAGAGAGAGATGCAGGGAGAGAAAGAGAGAGAGATGCAGGGAGAGAAAGAGAGAGAGATGCAGGGAGAGAAAGAGAGAGATGCAGGGAGAGAGATGCAGGGAGAGAAAGAGAGAGATGCAGGGAGAGAAAGAGAGAGATGCAGGGAGAGAAAGAGAGATGCAGGGAGAGAAAGAGAGAGAGATGCAGGGAGAGAAAGAGAGATATGCAGGGAGAGAAAGAGAGAGATGCAAGGAGAGAAAGAGTGAGAGATGCAGGGAGAGAAAGAGAGAGAGATGCAGGGAGAGAAAGAGAGAGAGATGCAGAGAGAGAGATGCAGGGAGAGAAAGAGAGAGATGCAGGGAGAGAGATGCAGGGAGAGAAAGAGAGAGATGCAGGGAGAGAAAGAGAGATGCAAGGAGAGAAAGAGTGAGAGATGCAGGGAGAGAAAGAGAGAGAGATGCAGGGAGAGAAAGAGAGAGAGATGCAGGGAGAGAGATGCAGGGAGAGAAAGAGAGAGAGATGCAGGGAGAGAAAGAGAGATGCAGGGAGAGAAAGAGAGAGAGATGCAGGGAGAGAAAGAGAGAGAGATGCAGGGAGAGAAAGAGAGAGAGATGCAGGGAGAGAAAGAGAGAGAGATGCAGGGAGAGAAAGAGAGAGAGATGCAGGGAGAGAAAGAGAGAGATGCAGGGAGAGAAAGAGAGAGAGATGCATTCTCTGCAACCATTGTGTGTGGGATTATTATTTGGTACAGAACCAATGCAATTTACAGCATGATATGCTCCCCCGTTTTTGTTGTATACAATGAAACAATTTTTTGCAGAGAAAATGTTGATAATGCAACTTTGTCATTTACCATGACTTATTGGCGCTTATTTCAAATCATTCCACACTACATGTCCTTGCCTTTTACGCCACAGTGCATAGGGAGAACGTTATACTTTGCGTGGGTAAACAAAGGAATACTTCATAATTACTCTAGTGGTACATTTAATAATTGCGTAGATTATTTCCAATGATTCAGCATATATGTGTTAAAAAATAGCAGCAAACATGACTAATGAATTCACCTTTTCAAGTAACAAGAGGATTTTTTATTACTCTATGTTACATTTCAGTCTGTGATTTTCTATGGCATTATTTATGTACAACAATTATATATTGATACAATATTACAGCCATAAAACAAAACTAGCCAGTGGTGTAGGATTCTTTCTCTCCCCTGGCTTATAAGGTAGACAACACCAATGAATTTCGCTGTGTGCATCTGGGTCACTATTGTCCTGGACTTTGTCAGCCTGAACCATCTGAGAGTCAGTTAATACTTCCAGAGGGCTGGTTGGCTGGATGGCTGGCTGGCTGGCTGGATGGAGTGTTGTTTGTTTTTCTGCCTGGCTGTTTTTGCCTGGCTGTCTTTAAAGTCCCCTACTGCCCAGACGCACTGCTATCAGTCCAGAGGCCTGGGATTCTGTGTTTGATTGCCAACGGACCTTTTTACCTAAACATTGTTTTTAGCCAAGAGACGAGCCTGGCAGGTGAATGTCAACTGTACATCAATAGTGTCGTTCAAGGGGATTTCATGCTGTGGAAAATAATGTGGCATTCGTCCACCAATTGCTCATTACTAGAATGAAAACATTCAATTTTATATCAACTTCTAAAGTTGTTTTGTGAATAATTACCCTAAAGTCTGTTGTACAGTGTTGATGACATTTTTCCTATTTGACTTTGAAAGATCTGAGCTGAATTTCTATGATATCTTTTAGAGATAAGATATTAGAGGTCGACCGATTAATCGGAGTGGCCGATTAATTAGGGCCGATTTCAAGTTTTCATAACAATCGGAAATCGGTATTTTTGGGCGCCGATTTGCCGATTTTTTTTATTTTATTTTATTTTAAGTTATTATTTTTTATACCTTTATTTAATCTTTATTTAACTAGGCAAGTCAGTTAAGAACACATTCTTATTTTCAATGACGGCCTAGGAACGGTGGGTTAACTGCCTTGTTCAGGGGCAGAAAGACAGATTTTCACCTTGTCAGCTCGGGGGATCCAATCTTGCAACCTTACAGTTAACTAGTCCAACGCAATAACGACCTGCCTCTCTCTCCTTGCACTCCACAAGGAGACTGTTACGCGAATGCAGTAAGCTAAGGTAAGTTGCTAGCCAGCATTAAACTTATCTTATAAAAAACAATCAATCATAACCACTAGTTAACTACACATGGTTGATGATATTACTAGATATTATCTTGGTGTCCTGCGTTGCATATAATCTGACTGAGCATACAAGCATACAAGTATCTAAGTATCTGACTGAGCGGTGGTAGGCAGAAGCAGGCGTGTAAACATTCATTCAAACAGCACTTTCGTGCGTTTTGCCAGCAGCTCTTCGTTGTGCGTCAAGCATTGCGCTGTTTATGACTTCAAGCCTATCAACTCCCGAGATGAGGCTGGTGTAACCGAAGTGAAAAGGCTAGCTAGTTAGCGCGCGCTAATAGCGTTTCAAACGTCACTCGCTCTGAGCCTTCTAGTAGTTGTTCCCCTTGCTCTGCATGGGTAACGCTGCTTCGATAGTGGCTGTTGTCGTTGTGTTGCTGGTTCGAGACCAGGGAGGAGCGAGGAGAGGGACGGAAGCTATACTGTTACACTTGCAATACTAAAGTGCCTATAAGACCATCCAATAGTCAAAGGTTAATAAAATACAAATGGTATAGAGGGAAATAGTCCTATAATTTCTATAATAACTACAACCTAAAACTTCTTACCTGGGAATATTGAAGACTCATGTTAAAAGGAACCACCAACTTTCATATGTTCTCATGTTCTGAGCAAGGAACTTAAACGTTAGCTTTTTTACATGGCACATATTGCACTTTTACTTTCTTCTCCAACACTTTGTTTTTGCATTATTTAAACAAAATTGAATGTGTTTCATTATTTACTTGAGGCTAAATTGATTTTATTTATATTAAGTTAAAATAAGTGTTTATTCAGTATTGTTGTAATTGTCATTATTACAAATAAATAAATTAAATAAAAAAATCGTCTGATTAATCGGTATCGTGTTTTTTGGTCCTCCAATAATCTGTATCGGCGTTGAAAAATCACAATCGGTCGACCTCTATAAGATATAACACATTGAGAATGAACAGAGCGATAGAGACTAGGACTTTAGAGGTGTGACCCTCTGTCATTCTTATGTTGTGACATTTACAGTACCTGAGTGGTTTAAAAGTAAGTTGTTCTAAAGTGAGGTAAAAATTGTATCCCTTAACCTGGTAGCCATGGTGCAGACGTTCAGTTCCAAGGCCATCTAACTTAGGGTTAATTGGTTCTGACCCGTGTTGAAGTACAGACCGGAGCTTAACATTTTAGAGCAGAAACAATGAGCCATAAGTGATGCCCCATGAAAATGGACCTGATATTGTAAGAGCCTTACTGCATTGCCATATTCTGATACCATCGGGCTGGGGAGTGGGGACTGAGAAACTGACGCAGTTCCTCAAGTCACCAACAAAATAGTGTTCATGCTTGGTTGGCATCCTTTTCCTCGTTTGGTTTCTCCAACACTTAATGAGAACAAAATACGTTGTCCTGTTACTAAAGCTATAAAACGGAAATATGCATACAGGAAATTACAGAATTATTTGCTGTACATGTGTGTGTTCACTTACATGTGTGTGTTCACGGCCTGTGTTAATATAGAGCGGCATCGCCCGCTGGAACATCGGAAGATATTCACTTTAAATGGAAGGAAAGCAAGATCGTCAGAGTGGGCAGAGGGAGAGTTGAGCGATGCCAGCATGGGCGAGGGAGCTGAACAGGGTGGGACTAAAGTTGGGGAAAGCTGAACTCTATTCATATAATGCGCGATATCGCAACGCGAGTGACCAATAAAAACTCACCATAGCTTCCAGCCCCGCCCCCTACTGGATTGGCTGGCAATGGCTGTTGATACCTAAGACTACCGAGCTTGCTCGCTAGCTTGTTAGCACCCACATGAGGGCGAAGCCAGTGTGGTTAGGCGAGTGGGGCTAGTATAGTCAAAATCCCTGGTTAATCTCCCTCTCTCAACTGGTAGCAGAGAGCAGATCCATATGATAAACTGCAGGGGAGGGACACTGATGGAATGAACGCCTACAGACAGCCAAGTTCAAGTATTATAAATCACCCACCATAACACTGAGGAACAGACTGTATTAAATAATAATGCACTTATATTGAAAGAATATTGAGCTAAACTCCTCTATATCATATCTGTCTTAGGAGAGGAGAGGCCACGTGGAGGTGGAGGGTCTCTGAGAGGCTAATCCCTGGGACTGATCTTCCACATCCTGGCCCCATCTGGTACTGTAGAGTTCTAAGGTTATGGCTATTATGGTTAGGTTAGGGTTATTATGGTTAGGTTATGGCTATTATGGTTAGGTTAGGGTTATTATGGTTAGGTTAGGGTTATTATGGTTTGGTTCGGTTTATTATGGTTAGGTTAGGGTTATTATGGTTAGGTCAGGATTATTATGGTTAGGTTAGGGTTATTATGGTTAGGTTAGGGTTATTATGGTTAGGGTTATTATGATTAGGTTAGGGTTATTATGGTTAGGCTATAGTTATTATGTTAAGGTTAGGGTTATTATGTTTAGGTTAGGGTTATTATTAGGAGAGAGCTCTTCTGTGATACCCTCTCCATCTTAAAGAAATACATATTTTTGTCTGGAGATAAGCTAACTGACTAAACTAAACTCCACGATTTACGATGGACTAGTGTGGGCAGACTGGAGCTCCAATGTCACATAAAATCAAGTTTTAGCAAAGAATAGCCCACAATTATACAGCTATGTCGGAGGTCCAGTCCGCCCACGCTCGTCGCTGCTCAACTCCATCATAAATCGTGGAGTTGAGTTTGCATGCTGGTCTGGCTGGCTGGCTGGTTTTGAGACCATATCTGGGGCTTGCTTGGGTAACAGCATGATATATGTGTGGGTCTCAAGGTGGAGCAGAAGTGAAATAATTTGATGTGTACTCCAGGACCTATACTCTTAGAGGATAAGTGCTCCTTGAAAACTCAATCAGACCAGGGGCACTCTCCGAAACCCACTGGTCGCACAGGCTTGTTCCACCAGCCCAGGAAGCTCTGCTATATTATCTGACCTCAAGGTATTTTTCCTCGGTAGAGGAAAGACATATTTAGAGGTCAAGTAAAAAAGGGGATATTGGGATGTGCCTAATTAAATGTTTCTGCTAATATGGAGGTACACTGGGGGAATTAGAGACAGAATAGAGCTTTGGCTCATTAAAATCCATCAATGTTTGTTTAATTGTCTCTAAGCGCCCGTCCAGTAGAGCCATCGCCTTCCTGAGACATGAAAAGTAATTGAGCTCCCTTGAAGTGAGCTGACAGTTAGGCTTGTGACAGTTAGGCTTGTGACAGTTAGGCTTGTGACAGTTAGGCGTGTCAGGCGTCTGGGCTTTGTAAAGGCCATGTTTTATAGGGCAGAGTCAATCTCTTTCTCTCTGGCTAGGTTAGTGTTTTTCTCTCTGATGAAGGCTGTGTGCCCCTAATATCCGTCCCTGAATAAAAGAGAAGTAATGTTGATGCAGAAACATAACAGTCAGTCCCTTTTATTTATCAGAACATTCTTCTGGAGTGCCATTTAAAAATGGTTTTGAAATGTGCAATTCAAATGATATAGCTCCTTTTTCCTGCGCCACGTTAGATGTTATTTCCCACTGTCTTCAAGATTCATACTTTAAGTGCTGTATATTAAATAACATTTTTAATCTCAAACACAGTTTGTCAACGGTGACCTGGCCAGAGGCTACTGTCGACAGAGAGATAAACCAGAAAGGTCATCCAGTCACAATTGTTACTTGTCCTGCCACTTCCTCTCTCTCTCTCTCTGCAGTACAGGTCTTTCTGGGTCTCGTTACAAAAGCCAGCGCTGAAGATAGTAATGAATGTACAGACAGACACACAAGGGCATTACGCTCAACAAACAGCCAGGAAAGAGAGCCATGCAACAACCTCCATATTGGCCTGCTCTGTTTTCATAGTAGGGTCTAAAAACCTGTTTTGCCCAACGCCATACAGTAGTAACATGAAACCGTAAGGCCATGGTTTATCTCAGTATAACGGGACATTTGTTGTTCTCTTCAGGTGGAAAAGGCTTCACTAGTCTTACCCACTGTAACATGCAACAGGGCTCAGCACATTGGCATTGGCCTGTTGTATCCACCCTCAGAAATATAAATCATGAAACTCCTGTCGGTTTGGTGAATGTTTGGTAAATTAAAGATGTTCCCCATGATATAACTTCTAAGTGATCCATCTGTGAAATCAGGAAATCGTCTAGGAACGTGTCATAGTATATATTTCGCTTAGATGTGCTCAAGCTAAACAATGTGCCAATTTATTCAACTCAGTTTCTCCTTCAAGTACCATAACATTTACATTTTAGTCATTTAGCAGACACTCTTATCCAGAACGACTTACAGGAGCAATTCGAGTTAAGTGCCTTGCTCAAGGGCACATTGCAATGTGCCCTGTGTGTCTGTGGGAAACATGGGAAAGGGTTGTTGTTGCCATAGCAATGCACTCTGCACTCTCTCTGGGCAGAGAGGAACTGCAAGCTGAACTTGGTGAGATAGATTCCTAAATTGATAGTGCAGTTTGTTTAGGCGATTTTATCATGCAGCCCAGAGAGAGAGCATTGAATTGTGGGTTTTTTAGTCAATAGATTTCCACAACGATGTGTACATGTTGCTACAAACCGTATATGTTATAGGAACAAAATGAAACGTTTTTTCACAAAACATATTTTTTCACATACTGTATTAGTGTTATTTAACACTGTTTAACACTTTTAATCATAGGAATTAGTAGTGTGGCCAAATCGAGCTCCATATGGCGACGCTGTGCGCCTCCCAAATACAACAAATCTGATCTTACAAAGTGTATATTTGTCAAATCCGTCATGATGAATGTATTGTAACAGGCCCACAATGTGGTTACTAAAATCAGATTTGGATATATTTGGCTGTTTTCGCTGCATAACATTTAGAAGTTGTCCCTTTTCAGGTTTAGAAAAAGGGATTGCTAAATGCTAACACCCGTTCGTATAAACTGGTAGCATACTGTAGCTTTGCGTGGTTGCCATGGCGCTATAAGGCAGGCTAAACAGAGAGAGCTCTGTAAATGTTGCACATATTTTAGGTGTTAAGTGTTTTTGGTTGTTTCTTAATGAGCTTTTTTATTGAGTTGTTAATTGGCTATATCTGCTTGTTTTTTCCCATGGAGTTGCAGGTTGACTTGACTTGATGGCAGGTTGATGAGTCTGATTTGGCTAGCTAGCTAGCTGGCTAAAGTTTGCACTGAAAAGATGCATCTCAGTACTGGCTTCTTGATCAATAAGACCTGACTACATAATGAAAATGGCAGAGAGCTCGTAGTGAGGATGAGTACTTCACTAGACTGATGTGTGGGCTTTTTTGCGCCGTAGCAGCAGCAGAGGCATCACCCAAGTGGGTGGTACACGTCAGTTGTGGAGGAGTATGAAGTCCAAGCACCAGAGAGACTGAGCTGAGGATGACATCAGGGCCAGCAATCCAACCCCATCACCTGACATCACAAGCTACAGAGAGGCCAAGGATAACATCAGGGTCAGCAAACCAGCTAACTGCATCACCATTATCTGGCATCACCAATTATCTGGCATCACCATCATCTGGCATCACCATCATCTGGCATCACCATCATCAAACCATCATCTAACTCAGTTTAGGAGTCTGAGATCGCTGATCTATTGAGGGAGTAATACTCTATGGCTAGGACAATGTGGTCCTATCGTTTGTTTTGTTATGTTTTGAATGTGTAACCCAGTATGCCTAACAGACGGGGTCTACTGTGAGCCTACACCTTCTTTGTGGTTGTTCATTGTTTTAACATCTATTTTAGAGGATCACAACAGAAATACCTTTTCAAACTTGTTTATTTCATCGTCAATTATTTAAAATTCATTATTTACATATGTGGTTGTATTGTGATTTTTATTGTAAAATAAATCTAGCTATATATAGCTAGCATACAGAAATCGGTGGTGGTAGTCATAGTCGTTTTTAACTGTAATGCAGTTGATTGATGACAATGACATGAACATGTATTGGGCTTGACATCCATACAAGCATTATACTCTGATTTTTACCTCAACACATTGTGAATAACATATAAACAATAGCCTAAATGAAGGCAAATTTTGCCGTGGGGAGATTCGGGATGGAGATGCAGGTGGGAAAACGGTGCAGCCTTTTGGTTCATGCTATCTTGACTGAGCTTTTTCTCCAGTTTTCTTAACGCATGATTGATGTTCAGTAAAGACTTTTAGGCAGTTTAGCTATAGGACATTTTCATGCTTTACTGAGTGCAGATCCAAAAATGACACTAAAGAGCACCTGAGAGTACTACAGAACATGTAAGGTTTTACTTTCCACAAAAGTCTTATCTGCATCTCCAGCTGTACAGTTCCTGTTGATCTACCAGAACAACTATACACCTTTGTCTTCCTTGTTGTCTACTTTTAGTACTCTTCGTTCAGTGTTTCCTCTAGGGGGCCGTTCCCAACGACTATCCATTTAAAAGCTTATATACACTACATGAACAGAAGTATGTGGACACCTGCTCGTCAAACATCTCATTCCAAAATCATGGGCATTAATATGGAGTTGGTCCTCCCTTTGCTGCTATAACACTCTTCTGGAAGGATTTCCACTAGATGTTGGAACATTGCTGCGGGGACTTGCTTCCATTTAGCAACAAAAGCATTAGTGAGGTTGGGCACTGATGTTGGGAAATTAGGCCTGGCTCACAGTCAGCGTTCCAATTCATCCCAAAGGTGTTTGATGGGGTTGAAGCCAGGGCTCTCTGCATGCCAGTCAAGTTCTTCCACACTGATCTCGACAAACCATTTCTGTAAGGGGTGCGTAACTGGTGGCAGCGAAGTCAGACGCTGGAGAGCACAACTGGCTAATAACCGGAGCAGTTTAATATACATCACATATAACCACTGGCATCCAGAATAATAAAGAATGGGTACAAAACCCGACGCGCACCAGACAACAAATGTGCACAAGCACTTACAACAAACAATACCACACAAAGACATGGGGGGACAGAGGGTTAAATACACAACACGTAATGAGGGAATGAAAACCAGGTTTGTGGGGAAACAAGACAAAACAAATGGAAAATGAAAAATGGATCGGCAATGGCTAGAAGACCTGTGACTTCGACTGCCGAACACCGCCCAAACAAGGAGAGGAACCGACTTCGGGAGAAGTCGTGACAATTTCTGTATGGGCCTTGCTTTGCGCACGGGGGCATTGTCATGCTGAAACAGGAAAAGGCATTTCCCAAACTGTTGCCCCAAAGTTGGAAGCACAAAATTGTTTAAAATGTAATAGTATGCTGTAGCATGAAAAACAGCCCCAGACCATTATTCCTCCTCCAAGACTCCTCCTCATAGACCAACTTTACAGTTGGCACTATGCATTGGGGCAGGCAGTGTTCTCCTGGCATCCGCCAAACCCAGATATGTCCGTCGGACTGACAGATGGTGAAGCGTGATTCATCACTCCAGAGAACACGTTTCCACTGCTCCAGAGTCCAATGGCGGCGAGCTTTACACCACTCAAGGAAACGCTTGGCATTGTGCATGGGGATCTTAGGCTTGTGTGAGGCTGCTCGGCCATTGAAACCCATTTAATGAAACTCCCAACGAACAGTTATTGTTCTGACATTGCTTCCAGAGGCAGTTTGGAACTCGGGAGTGAGCACTCGGCTGTCCTGCTCTGTAAGCTTGTGTGGCCAACCACTTCGCGGCTGAGCCGTTGCTGCTCCTAGACGTTTCCACTTACGTAACAGCACTTACAGTTGACTGGGCAGCTCTAACAGGGCAGAAATTTGACGAACTGACTTGTTGGAAAGGTGTAATTCTATGACGGTGCCACGTTGAAAATCACTGAGCTCTTTAGTAAGGCCATTCCACTGCCAATGTTTGTCTATGGAGATTACATGGCTGTGTGCTCGATTTTATACACCTGTCAGCAACGGGTGTTGGTGAAATGTGCCACCACTGCTAAATGAATATAGGGGAAACACTGGTCATTTACAATATTATTTTTTGGGGTTAATATTATCATTCAAAAAAGCCAATGGAAAGGAAGACATTATCTACCCTATTACCTTTCCCTCGATATCAACCTGCACACATTCTCATGATTCCTCTTTTAACCAAAGGGAGAACCATTATGTAAGGCAGTTCATTAGCATAGCTGGATATTATTGTTTATTGAATCAGACATTTTTCATCTTCAGAGGTTCCACTGGAGGCAATATTTAAGTTGGAACAAATATCACCTGCTATCAAAATCCCAGTTCCTCAAGAAACATTCAGTCCCCCCCCTCATAACTCAGGATGATGAAACACAGATAACTGCCTAGCTCATTTACTATATATCAGATCGATCAATTCAACAGATGAATTAGGTTGCTCCGGGGAGTCAAAGGGCTGCCATGGACTAAAACTACGCCGTTACAATGGCTAATTTATCAGATAGTCCCCCCCCCCTCCAAAATCCACAGGAAAAATTCTGTCCACAGTGCATGATTATCTGTTGAATATGAATACACCTCAGTACTAAACCTAGTGTAGTGTATATCCAGGACCATATTACAGTACACAATGTTTGGTGGCCATGCACCATAAGCTCTTTACCCAGCCCATCCTCCTTCCAGATCCTCATCTTAACACTCTCTGGCCCTATTTGGATAAACTGCAACTCAGCAGCATTCTAACCATACCTTGTTGTTTTTCCTCATAATAATGGGTATTTAAGAGCACATACCCCATGCTGTGTTGTACAGTATACAGAACATTAAAGGGCATTAATCCATTCATTAAAGAAGTGAGAGGCAGATACCTAAGTGTGGGGGAAATGAGAGCAGCTGGGTTAAAATGTGTCATGGGTGAGTCTGCAGATTCCCCCTGTGGCTGTGCACACAACGGTAGACAAACACATACGATATGGTAAAATGAATACTCAAACAGATTTTTTAACAACTTCTCGTTGGTCTAGTGAAGGGAATTCAACATCATTAGTTAATAGGATGTGCATTTACTACATGCAATCGCTGATATTTTATCCGGAGGGAAAGTTTGCACGATTCCCATGTGCTCAAAGGTTATTTAGCTTCAAATACATGGTAGCACGCACAATAATCTACTAATGTAATGTCTTCTTTTTTATATTAGGAGTCCCCTGAGTACAAACTGGGGGCTTATATAATTATCTTATTGTGAGCACCATGCTGGAAAGGAATGTAAACATATGCTAAGTATCTAATGCAGTGCTATAACAATAATGAACAGACACAGCTATTATTCATATTATTCATATCATTTGCAGTGATGTCTGGATGCTCAATATGATTCATGTGTGTTTTTATAGCGCATTCTCTGTGGAAATGCTTGTACTATAGTATTGTGTACTTGGAACAGTATATTCATGGTTAGAGACTACCACTTCTTCATAGATCATTGTACTGTCATAGTCTGATGTTAATTACCAGTGTAGTAGTACGCTTACAATCCAACCCATTTTACTTACTTAATATGGAATGAGGTTAAATGCCTATTTCTCTCCGTTTTCTCTCAGCATGTTCTCTGCGATTCCCATGAGGGAATTGAAATTCAGAGTGGATGATTTAATTGAACCCCTTGTTGATCGGCTAAAGAGAAATTAAGTCTGTCGATCTCTGTTATATTCTAATGAAAAGAGGAGGAGGAGGTTAATAAGGGTAGACTCATTTGGTGAAAATGTATTTCAATTTTTTTCATCTTTACATCCATGGGCCCACAGTCTGTGAAAGCCATCAATGATAATCCAACTAATATGTTCCTATGAAATTACTGTAGGTGTTAAAACTTAATATGAGGTGATGTTACAAACTCTAAAACTACGGGAACAATTTAACAGTTAAACAGCGGTACAGGAACCCGATTTCCACAATAATATTTTTTTCTGCAAGGATACACACATTCTGATTGATTTAACACGGCCCCCAGCTCAAATAAAACTGGAGCTGTCAGTTAAAAAGGATCCATACTGAAATGTGTCTGTTTATTCTTCACACTGATTCTATTGCACAAACAACAACTAAAAACAACAATGCTCCGCCTGTCGGTTTCTGAGAGCTGTATTGGATAAAAGCAGGGGTATGATTGAACAGGGAAATAGATTCTTTAGCAAGCCAAAGATGGCCTTGGGTTGTTACTGTCCGTATCGATGCCTGACCCTGGCATATCAATGCACAAAGGTGTTGTGATAACCTGAGGTTAAGGTGAAGATTGTGTTAAGCTTTAGCCCTGTGTTGTGTTGCTGCATAATTCAAATGGTAGGAAAAGCCAGATAAATGAAAGTATTAAGGTCAGATCCCTCCCCTTCTTCTATCTTCTTCTTCTTCACACCAACCACCCACACCACTTCCTGGAGCTGTTCTCTGTGCAGAGCAGAGCAGAGCAGAGCAGAGCAGAGGAG
Source organism: Salvelinus fontinalis (assembly GCF_029448725.1). Lineage (NCBI taxonomy): Eukaryota > Metazoa > Chordata > Actinopteri > Salmoniformes > Salmonidae > Salvelinus > Salvelinus fontinalis. Next base: position 22,595,512 of record NC_074693.1, read on the forward strand.
AGGAGAGGAGAGGAGAGGAGAGGAGAGGAGAGGAGAGGAGAGGAGAGGAGAGGAGAGGAGAGGAGAGGAGCTGCTAGAAAGACAATGGAAGAAGCAAGATACCAACAAAGAAGCTAATGTAGTTATGTATGCAGTATTTATATGATTATTGATCAGAATTTCCATCACAGTAGCCTATTTTCTATCACTTTTGTGATAACCCCCTAGTGAATAGCCCTGGGTTGAATGTACTGTATTTTACATTTCAGATGTCATTCACAACATCCACCTGTTTATAAGGTCTGTTAAATTGAGACCATTACTTAAAATTGTGCAGCTAAATGATTTCCAATATTTGGAGTACAGCACTCCAAATGCGTCTGACCAAAGAGAGCAGCATTCCTCTTCACCTTGGTAAATCACATTCACTAATATGTTATTTCACTTCATTAAAGTAAATCAAGTGAAATTGGGCATTTTGATATTGAGCAATCCTCCTATCTCTGAGACTGATTTCACACCCTACCTTGTAGTGCATTCATGGATCACAGCGGTCTTTACACCGTACCTTGTAATGCATTAATGGATCGTATTAGTCTTTACACCATACCTTGTAATGCATTATTGCATCGTATAAGCCTTTACACTGTACCTTGTAATACCCTGAAGCCAGGCAATGCATATAATTGGTACCGTTGGAAAGAAAACACTTTGACGTTTGTAGAAATGTTAAAATAATGTAGGAGAATATAACCCAAAAGATATGGTAGGAGAAAATCCCCCCACAAAAAAAACTGAATTTTTTTTGAGAGAGAGACTATCCTCTTAAAAATTCAAGAGAAAGGTCATATTGAAAATGACCTCCCTGGATGCAATTCTTATGGCTTTCACAGGGTGTCAGCAGTATATATTCAAGTTTTCAAGCTTCTTGTAACTTCAAAAACAAATAAGAAATATCAGTTTCAGTAGAAGGGCACAGTCTTGGAAATTTGTGTTTGCGCGCCATGAAGACATAACACACCTGCTAAAATCGGTTTCCCATTGAGCATACTTCTTTCCAAAATAAATATTATAGTTTGATTACAATTTAAGGTATCTGAGGAGAAAATAGAAACATATTTTTACTTGTTGAAACAAAGTTTAGGGGTAGATTTTCGGATTCCTTTCTCTGCAAGTTCACAGAGTGGATAACTAAAATCGATGGCGCCAACTAAACAGACTTTTGGGATATAAAGAAGGATGTTATCTAACAAAACGACACTACATGTTATAGCTACGACCCTTTGGATGACAAATCAGAGGAATATTTTCAAAAAATAAATTAATATTTAATTGTTATATGTGAATGTATGAAACCTGTGCCGGTGGAAAAATATTTTGATGTGGGGCGCCGTCCTCAAACAATCGCATGGCATGTTTTTGCTGTAATGGCTACTGTAAATCAGGCAGTGCAGTTAGATTAACAAGAATTTAAGCTTTCAGCCGATATAAGAATATGTTCCTAAATGTTTAACATCCATAATATTTATGATTATTTATTTGAATTGCTGCCCTCCAGTTTCACCGGAAGTTGTCCCGTTAGCGGGACACCGATCCTTATTAATGGATCACAGCGGTCTTTACTCCTTACCTTGTAATGCATTAATGGATCACAGTGGTCTTTACACCGTACCTTGTAATGCATTAATGCTTTGTATTAGTCTTTACACCGTACCTTGTAATGCGTTAATGGATCACAGCGGTCTTTACACCGTACCTTGTAATGCGTTAATGCTTTGTATTAGTCTTTACACCGTACCTTGTAATGCGTTAATGGATCACAGCGGTCTTTACACCGTACCTTGTAATGCGTTAATGGATCACAGCGGTCTTAACACCGTACCTTGTAATGTATTAATGGATCGTAGCATATTCCTTTTGACATTTTGAGTTGACTAAGACATTAGATGTGGGATAACACTCCACACTGCCCATACTACTTTGAAGAGTCAAAGAAGCGTTGACCATATAAAGAAGCTCCTTTGCAGGTTCTAAATACGTTGACTGTACAAAACATTAGGAACACCTTCTCTTTCCGTGACATGTAGACTGACTAGGTGAATCCAGGTGAAAAATACGATCCCTTATTGATTTCAATTGTTAAACCCACTTCAACCAGTGTAGATGAAGGGGAGGAGACAGGTTAAAGAAAGTGTTTTAAGCCTTGAGACAACTCAATATTAATGTTTTGTACACTCAGTGTACAAGTGTTTTAACTCAAGTAAGTCTAGCATTCTGCTGACAAGCAAATCAGACGGGTGGAGTGTGGTTGTGTGTATGATGTTTGATCAGGAGCCTGGAGGGGAATGTGAAGGCCACATGTGGTAGCGTGTTAAAAATAACATCATTTTACCTCACTGTGTTCTTGGAACTGTCTGTGTCCAGCATCCAGCCCTCTTGTAGAAGTGTGCACTTTCACACTTGCCTATTTGCATTACATCAGATACATTAGACCAAAGGGGAAGACATCTGACCCTCAGTGTAATGATGGAGCAGTCTTAAGGAAGGGGAGCGAAGTGAGACTGGCAGCCAGGGCTACAGGCGGGAGTCTGTGTCTGGGTTTGAGCAATGCTTTTGTTAGCTATTTTTACCTAGATATAAATGTCTAAAAATCCAGTCAGCTAAGGGCCATCATTTTGCTTTTAGAGGCAATGGGATAGGATTTCAAGGCCGTAACTCATAATTACAGATAATGTGAAGCCACACATTTGAAGTAAAAGCCACCCTTTAAAAAGGTACAAAGTGAAAATGACACAGTTCTCAGAATTCATTTGGAAGTAGATGAGGTATCAGTTTGCTCATTTTAAATGACAAGATCCACCATGTAATTACCAGGATGTCCTTGGAAATAAGATGAAAATCGCACTGACCTTTTCTGGTTTTAAAAATAGACAACAATTGTCACTTTTATTCCAGCAGCCAAAATATATTTTAATCCTATGCTGTCGGTAAGAGTTTTGCCTTTACAAGGCTAAAGGCAAAACTTGTTGAACATAGAGAGCAAATACAATGGTAAACTGTTTCCTTGATAAAGTTTAACACTGACATCTCCATTTCAAGAGATATAGAGGTCTGGATACTGTCTTGCTGCAACTTCAAATTATCCCAGATAATATACAATAATGCGTATATGTTAATGTTTCTGACTTTTAGATACATTGACATCAGTAGCACAGTATAGGACCTATAATAGTTATCTTTGAAATATAACGCATAATCACATGCAATCCACCCCACTGACTTTGACATTGTTCCACATACAGTAAATTATGGAATATGACCCGGCTGTGGTTTCAGATAGAGATCAGGTCAGGTCAGTGCAGTTTAAAGTTCTCTCCTTACAGGAGTGTGTCCCTGAATGTTCATGGGTGGACTGGAAGGGGCTTAGTAGATCTCTGAGTCTTTGAGACTGGGGAGAATGCATTAGAGCGCAGTCATAGGGGAGGAGGCATGTAGTTTCGCCCTCTTTGCATAATGCATCGCCACAGTGCTGCTGCTGTGTGATTAATTAGCTTCATGTGAATTTCCGGGCAAAGAATATGTCTTTGTTTCAACAAGTTGTCCTCTAGATAGCCATTTCTATTACAGTCTGACCAGCTATTTATCTCTTTCCAATATTCTGTCAGTTTATAATTACAGGGAAATCATCATTTCTCACACTTATCTTCGTACACAAGGAATCTTGTTGGAGTTTACATTTAGCACTTATGATTTATATGTTTCCATTATCAATACGAAATAGTTCATGTGTATTACAACATTTGATTTCCTATGAATTACCCTTATCATTGGTTGCCTTCATTTTTGCAGGGAAACACATAGCTAATATCTTTTGAAAATATACTGCATAAGGATTTAACTGGTAAATAAGCAGCTTACACAAGTGCAAAATGTACAGGGATGTGTAACACTAACTTTTGTGTTGACTTGAGGACTCACAGCTTTCCGCACCCAACACTTATTTTGACTGGCCATTGTTGCTGTAATAACGGTTTGTGTTTTTTTTGTCAGTTGGTAGGATGACGGGATAGTGTTGGCCCACTCTGCAGCCCTCCAGATCTTCCCCGTACAATCACAGAATGGACTAAGAGGCCCAGGGGACTTCATTGTCTCCGCCGCATACTTAAACTCACTAGAGTACCGCTCCTAAGTCTGAACATTATTTCAGACATAATTAGGGGTGTAACGGTACTTGCATTCTTACGGAACAGTACGGTACGGGGACCTTGTTTCGGTCTGCACTGTGAAACCACATTTTTTTATGCAAGAATATAAACACACTAGGCCTACGCTGCACTGCATGCATTTTGAGTAAATGTGGCCTGAAAAAAAAACTGCATTTCATGGCTATTCCGTTAAAACAACTATTGTAGAGCCTATGCACACGTTGTAATTAATATTCTAATCTTAATTGGCGCATTTCAAATGGATATTTTGTGAGGAGCAGCCGGGAACTACGTGAGTTCTTTACGATGGCAAGTGGTGGGGTCGATACACCAGGAGGATTCTCCATCGTTGTTTAAATCTCCAGTTTGGGAACATTTTGGCTTCCCAGTAGATTATAACGGCAATGGACAGAATTGTGGATAAAACTTGAACAGTAGGTTGCCACGCTCAACCAGAATAGCCTATGCAGCTGCCAACACCTCAAATATGTTGACACATTTACGCCGATATCACCCCAGTATTCCTACCACTGGAGCAAGACGGAAACACAAAGAAACAACAACACAACATGGTCTCCCCTCTGCATTCAAGCAGCCCTTGGCAGCTGATTCGGACCGGGCCAAAGAAATTATAGGTAGGCTATATTTTTTACAGTCTTTGGTTTATAGCTGCGGATATATGCCCATTCTCTGTGGTTGAGAATAGGGGGTTTAAGCACCTCATGAAAGTGCTCGAGCCACGTTACGAACTTCCCTCTTGCACCCATTTTAGCAAACAGGTAGTACCCGCTCTATATAGGCAAACCAAAGCAGAAGTTTTTAATGAATTGGTCAATGCACACTGTTGAGCTTACTTAACAGTAACAGCACATTACAATAGGCCTACCCCGGAGTGGGATATGTACAGTGCTATGGACGGCGCATCTGACACTGAAGGAGGCAGTGTCATGGTGCGTTCGTAACTAAGTGGGAATTTACCACATATGACTGGGAAAAATCCACTTGAACGGCCCTCCAACTGGTAATTACTAGTGAGAAACTCATCTATCATCCTGAGCACCCACTTCTCCCACATGATGACCTCTGACATTACCTACTAAGGAAGTGGCCTCTATAACAGCATTTTTAACAGTTAAATGCAACAACAAAACATTATTTATTAAAATCATTCTATTAATTTGTTAACATGCATAATAGCTGTACTTTTAGTTTATGGTTGACACAGCTTGTACTTTTAGTTTACGGTTGACACAGTTTGTTGGCCATTAGTCAATCAGTATTTCTCAACAAGTTCAAATCACATGAATGTATCCAACTGGTATTTATGACTTCACAACTGGTCAATTCCCATCTTCTACATGGTAACAAACGCAGCATCAGAATGGAAACTTAAGAGGCTAATATAACAATCCGGTCACAACAGACAATGCAAGGAACATTGACAGCTGAACATTGTGAATAGCATTTACTTTTCCAGCTGTACCGAAATGGAACCGCGACCCCAAAAACCACAATACCTACTGAACCTTGGGTTTGGTGAACCGTTTCACCCCTAGACATAATGCTTGGCTTATAGCCACAGAACTTAACACGACAGGGGCCCTGGAACCGTACCACTTTCCAAGATACACTTTGTGCAACAACGCGACTAGTAGCGAATGTGGTAGTGTGTCAGATACAGAGCCTCACATCCTTCTGTTCATCTTCTGTAAGCATGCATAATACATGGCACTGATATAACATGATGCTCTTCTTTTCTGCATATCGCACTGGTTTCGTGCTTCTGATATTCTGGGAGTAATTGGACTCTGGGGCAGGTGGTCAGGATCGGAATCCCAGGGCCGAACCATGGTCCTGGGGATAACACGATTTTTAGGAGCTCAAATATGGCCCAGCCCCAAGTGTAGCCACTATCATTGACCACCATTTTTATTTAGAATCCTCAATCCTACGTTGTCTCTGATGTCATCCTCAACGGATATACTTGACAATTCGTTCAATTCACTATGATTTTCTCTTAAACTAAACAGACTCAATGGCTGAGAATAAACACTTCCGTTCCCTTCAAAATTAATATTTAGAAACGCTACACAGTGTAACTACATTTCCATATCCAGGTTGTATTTTCCAGCCATGACTGCAGTAAGTATGTTTATACAATTCTGTAGCTTCAGCAGTGGCGGAAGGACGAGGCAGGTCTCCTACCACTAGAACACAGCTAGCTAGACTAATGCAGTTGCGTGGGATTGAGCTGTCGCTCCCCGAGGTACTGTATAAGACAGGTGCACCAATTAACAGGGCTGTCTGCCAACCGTTCCTCTAGTGTGATAATTATACCCAGCTTTCAGCAGAGTACATACTGTGGCTTTCAGCAGAGTACATACTGTGGCTTTCAGCAGAGTACATACTGTGGTTTTCAGCAGAGTACATACTGTGGCTTTCAGCAGAGTACATACTGTGGCTTTCAGCAGAGTACATACTGTGGCTTTCAGCAGAGTACATACTGTGGCTTTCAGCAGAGTAGATACTGTGTTTTTTAGCAGAGTACATACTGTGGTTTTCAGCAGAGTACATACTGTGGTTTTCAGCAGAGTACATACTGTGGCTTTCAGTAGAGTACATACTGTGGCTTTCAGCAGAGTAGATACTGTGGTTTTCAGCAGAGTACACACTGTGGTTTTCAGTAGAGTACATACTGTGGCTTTCAGCAGAGTACATACTGTGGTTTTCAGCAGAGTAGATACTGTGGTTTTCAGCAGAGTAGATACTGTGGTTTTCAGCAGAGGACATACTGTGGCTTTCAGTAGAGTACATACTGTGGCTTTCAGCAGAGTACATACGGTGGTTTTCAGCAGAGTAGATACTGTGGTTTTCAGCAGAGTACATACTGTGGCTTTCAGCAGAGTAGATACTATGGCTTTCAGCAGAGTACATACTGTGGCTTTCAGCAGAGTAGATACTGTGGTTTTCAGCAGAGTAGATACTGTGGTTTTCAGCAGAGTAGATACTGTGGTTTTCAGCAGAGTAGATACTGTGGTTTTCAGCAGAGTAGATACTGTGGTTTTCAGCAGAGTAGATACTGTGGTTTTCAGCAGAGTAGATACTGTGGCTTTCAGCAGAGTAGATACTGTGGCTTTCAGCAGAGTACATACTGTGGCTTTCAGCAGAATATATACTGTGGCTTTCAGCAGAGTATCGAACCCACCAAGTGTTGGGGGGACTCTCCTCTCCCTGAGCAACGTGACCTTATTGGGTCAGCGTTCTCTCCGGCCACACACACCACACTAATACTCCTCTTGTTAGCTGAGATCAATGGCAGATGATAATTCAAATGGTATTTTTCCCCCCATCATCACAAACAGAGCACTGGTATCTTTACTTCCTCCTGAGGTCAAATATGGTCATTATTTTTTCAAAGCTGTCAATACAGTAAGGTTTTCTGGATCAACAACTACAAACACTCTGAAATGTTATCTTTAATGAAGAGTGTGCAGGCCTATCTGCCACACCTATCTGCCAGGCCTATTTGCCATGCAAAGTCAAGTTGTACCTTTGTTTGCTTTGGATCTTTAAAGGCTCACAAAGAGGCCTATCATGCTAAATTACAACAGCCTTCCAAGACCAAGGGTAAATGTTTAAAAATGAAATGCAAAAGCTAAAGACTGCTGAAAAATGTTACGAGTGTAAACTTAGTATCACAGGACCAAAGAAATGATGTAAAAAATTCAAGATAGGCAGCAGATAAACTAAGCTGAACAGCATGGCTAAGAAGCAGATACAGCCAGTGCCTGTCTGTAGAGGAGCCTTCCTATCCTACAGTGCATTCGGAAAGTATTCAGACACCTTGACTTTTTCCACATTTTGTTACGTTACAGCCTTATTCTAAAATGTATTAAATTGTTTTTTCCCTCATCAACGTACGGCATAATGACAAAGCAAAAACAGGTTTTTCAAAATGTTACCAAATGTATATATATACAGTGGGGCAAAAAAGTATTTAGTCAGCCACCAATTGTGCAAGTTCTCCCACTTAAAAAGATGAGAGAGGCCTGTAATTTTCATCATAGGTACACTTCAACTATGACAGACAAAATGAGAAAAAGAAATCCAGAAAATCACATTGTAGGATTTTTAATTAATTTATTTGCAAATTATGGTGGAAAATAAGTATTTGGTCAATAACAAAAGTTTATCTCAATACTTTGTTATATACCCTTTGTTGGCAATGACAGAGGTCAAACGTTTTCTGTAAGTCTTCACAAGGTTTTCACACACAGTTGCTGGTATTTTGGCCCATTCCTCCATGCAGATCTCCTCTAGAGCAGTGATGTTTTGGGGCTGTTGCTGGGCAACACGGACTTTCAACTCCCTCCAAAGATTTTCTATGGGGTTGAGATCTGGAGACTGGCTAGGTCACTCCAGGATCTTGAAATGCTTCTTACGAAGCCACTCCTTCGTTGCCTGGGCGGTGTGTTTGGGATCATTGTCATGCTGAAAGACCCAGCCACGTTTCATCTTCAATGCCCTTGCTGATGGAAGGAGGTTTTCACTCAAAATCTCACGATACATGGCCCCATTCATTCTTTCCTTTACAGGGATCAGTCGTCCTGGTCCCTTTGCAGAAAAACAGCCCCAAAGCATGATGTTTCCACCCCCATGCTTCACAGTAGGTATGGTGTTCTTTGGATGCAACTCAGCATTCTTTGTCCTCCAAACACGACGAGTTGAGTTTTTACCAAAAAGTTATATTTTGGTTTCATCTGACCATATGACATTCTCCCAATCTTCTTCTGGATCATCCAAATGCTCTCTAGCAAACTTCAGACGGGCCTTGACATGTACTGGCTTAAGCAGGGGGACACGTCTGGCACTGCAGGATTTGAGTCCCTGGTGGCGTAGTGTGTTACTGATGGTAGGCTTTGTTACTTTGGTCCCAGCTCTCTGCAGGTCATTCACTAGGTCCCCCCCGTGTGGTTCTGGGATTTTTGCTCACCGTTCTTGTGATCATTTTGACACCACGGGGTAAGATCTTGCGTGGAGCCCCAGATCAAGGGAGATTATCAGTGGTCTTGTATGTCTTCCATTTCCTAATAATTGCTCCCACAGTTGATTTCTTCAAACCAAGCTGCTTACCTATTGCAGATTCAGTCTTCCCAGCCTGGTGCAGGTCTACAATTTTGTTTCTGGTGTCCTTTGACAGCTCTTTGGTCTTGGCCATAGTGGAGTTTGGAGTGTGACTGTTTGAGGTTGTGGACAGGTGTCTTTTATACTGATAACAAGTTCAAACAGGTGCCATTAATACAGGTAACGAGTGGAGGACAGAGGAGCCTCTTAAAGAAGAAGTTACAGGTCTGTGAGAGCCAGAAATCTTGCTTGTTTGTCGGTGACCAAATACTTATTTTCCACCATAATTTGCAAATTAATTAATTAAATATCCTACAATGTGATTTTCTGGATTTATTTTCCTCATTTTGTCTGTCATAGTTGAAGTGTACCTATGATGAAAATTACAGGCCACTCGCATCTTTTTTAAGTGGGGGAACTTGCACAATTGGTGGCTGACTAAATACTTTTTTGCCCCACTGTATATATAAAAAAAACTGAAATATGACATTTATATAATTATTCAGACCCTTTACACAGTACTTTGTTGAAGCACCTTTGGCAGCAATTACAGCCTCGAGTCTTCTTGGGTATTACGCTACAAGCTTGGCACACCTGTATTTGGGGAGTTTCTCCCATTCTTCTCTGCAGGTCGTCTCAAGCTCTATCAGGGTGGATGGGGAGCGTCGCTGCACAGCTATTTTCAGGTCTCTCCAGAGATGTTCGATCGGGTCCAGCTTCTGGCTGGGCCACTCAAGCACATTCAGAGAATTATCCCGAAGCCACTCCTGCATTGTCTTGGCTGTGTGTTTAGGGTTGTTGTCCTGTATGAAGGTGAACCTTCACCCCAGTCTGAGGTTCTGAGCGCTGTGGAGTTTTCATCAAGGATCTCTCTGTACTTTGCTCTGTTAATATTTGCCTCGATCCTGACTAGTCTCCCTGATGCTGAAAAACATTCCCACAGCATGATGCTACCACCACCATGTTTCACCGTAGGGATGATGCCAGGTTTCCACCAGACACGACGCTTGGTATTCAGGCCAAAGAGTTCAAGCTTGGTTTCAACAAACCAGAGAATCTTGTTCCTCGTGGTCTGAGAGTCTTTAGGTGCCTTTTGCAAACTCCAAGTTGGCTGTCATGTGCCTTTTACTGAGGAGTGTCTGTCGTCTATACGCCACTCTACCATAAAGAGGAAGACTCTTGGTGGTTCCAACTTCTTCTATTTAAGAATGATGGAGGCCACTGTTTTCTTGGGGACCTTCAGTGCTGCAGAAATGTTTTGGTACCCTTAACCAAACATCTCAAGGACGATCAGTGGAAACAGGCTGCACCTGAACTCAATTTCGATTCTCATAGCAATGGGTTATGTTCATAAGGTATTTCTGTTTTATATTTGTAAAACATTTGCAAAAGTTTCTAAAAACCTGTTTTCGCTTTGTCATTATGGGGAAAAACATTTATTTAATCAATTTTAGAATAAGGCTGTAACGTAACAAAATGTGGAAAAAGTCAAGGGGTCTGAATACTTTCCGAAGGCACTGTATATCACTGGAGCCCTCATTAGGACCTGGAAGCACTCTGTATGTTTGGAAAAAAACATCTAAATGCCAAAGGAAACACATTTGATTACACACCCACAGAGGGCACATATTAGTTTTCTAATGACACCATCTAGCACTCCTCTCAGAGACTTTCCAATCCCCAAATTGTCATCCAGTACACCTCATTAAATCGTGTCTTCTTTCTTCCCCTCTTTAAAGGTCACATAAAATCAACAGGAAGGGAAATAGACTAGGTTTGATCCCAGCTCTGTTGACTGGAATTATAGCAATGGCTTTATACTGTCACTCCAGCAAATCAGTGGCTTTTCTAAGGGACAAAATGTACAATATATTGGAATAGCATATGGACTCACATACACAGACATATACACACCTATCCAGACAGACATACACACATCCATCCATCCACAGACACAGACAGACAGACAGACAGACAGACAGACAGACAGACACACATCCATCCACACACAAAGACACACATCCACGCACACACAAAGACACACATCCACGCACTCACAAAGACACACATCCACGCACACACAAACACAGACATACACACATCCACGCACACACAAACACAGACATACACACATCCACGCACACACCCACACAGACATACACACAAATATGAGAGAGAGAGAGAGAGAGAGAGAGAAAGAGAGAGAGACTCTCTAAAAAAGGCGCTTGGCGGTTGCGGAAGGACCTCGTCAGATGTGAAGTTAGGCAGAGAGAGGCAGAAACCAATCAAAGCAGGTCCATCTTATCTTCCCACTGTCTCGGAGAAAAGGTATGACTGCACTGCTGGTACTAACTCACATTTCCCATCCTGGACAGGATCAGAGGGAGCGAGGGAGGGAGGGGAGAGGAGCAGAGGGAGGGAGGGAGAGAGGGAGGGAGGGGAGCAGAGGGGGGAAGGGAGGGGAGAGGAACAGAGGGAGGGGATCGGGGTTAGGGGTTAGGGAGGGAGGGAGGAGCGGGGGGGGGGGGGGTGAGGAGCAGAGGGAGCAGAGGGAGCAGGAGAAGAGGTAGTGTGGGTGGTGAGAGGAGGGTGGGGTGGAAGGACGGGATGGGGGAGGGGGGGTACCAGTGGTGGGGGCAAGGTAATCATATTCCAATTGGAAGTCAGTCAGCTGGAACAACTGAGCCACACACCAAGAATGGATTTTACATGCAGACTATTACGCCCCAGCCTATTTACTCCAAACTGCCTGGAAATGGCTGGCATTATATGGAGCAGCCAAGAGTGAATGTATTCCCAGCAGGTCGATGCCACTGGCTTAGCTTTGTTTTTCTGAAACATTTCTCTCTGCTTGCTCCCTACTAGCCTGGACCCCATTTGTCCCCTGACCATATCCAATGATCTACATTACATGACCAGACGTATGTGGACACCTGCTCGTTGAACATCTTAGGGACTGGCTTCCATTCAGCCACAAGCGCATTAGTGAGGTCGGGCACTGATGTTGGGCGATTAGGCCTGGCTCGCAGTCAGTGTTCCAACTCATCCCAAAGGTATTCTATGGGGTTGAGGCCAGGGCTCTGTGCAGGCCAGTCAAGTTCTTCCATACCGATCACGGAAAATTATTCTGTATGTACCTCACTTTGTGCATGGGGGCATTGTCATGCTGAATCAGGAACGGGCCTTCCCCAAACTGTTGGAAGCACAGAATCGTCTAGAATGCCATTGTATGCTGTAGCGTTAACATGTCCCTTCATTGGAACTAAGGGGCCTAGCCCAAACCATGAAAAACAGCCCCAGACCATTATTCCTCCCCCGCCAAACTTTACAGTTGGCACTATGCATTCAGGCCTGTAGTGTTCTCCTGACATCGGCTAAACCCAGATTCGTCCTCCAGACTGCCAGACAATTCATCACACCAGAGAACGCGTTTCCACTGCTCCAGAGTCCAATGGTGGCGAGGTTTACACCACTCCAGCCGACGCTTGGCATTGCACATGGTGATCTTAGGCTTGTGTGCGGCTGCTCGACCATGGAAACCCATTTCATGAAGCTCCCGACGTACAATTTTTGTGCAGACGTTGCTTCCGGAGGCAGTTTGGAACTCAATAGTGAGTGTTGCAACCAAGGACAGACAATTTGTACGAGCTTCAGCACTCGGTGGACCTGTTCTGTGAGCTTGTGTGGCCTACCACTTCGCGATTGAGACGTTTTGCTCCTGCGTATTTCCACTTCACAATAACAGCACTTACAGTTGACCGGGCCAGCTATAGCACGGCAGACATTTAATGAACTGACTTGTTGGAAAGGTGGCATCCTATGACGGTGCCACATTGAAAGTCACTGAGCTCTTCAGTAAGGCCAATCTACTGCCAATGTTTGTCTATGGAGATTGCATAGCTTTGTGCTTGATTTTATACACCTGTCAGCAATGGGTGTTGCTGAAATAGCAAGAATCCACTAATTTGAAGGGGTGTCTACACAACTTTTTTTTTACCAGTCAAAAGTTTGTACACGCCTACTCATGCAAGGGTTTTTCTTTATTTTGACAATTTTATACATTATAAAATAATAGTGAAGACATCAAAACTATAAAATAACACATATGGAGTCATGTAGTAACCAAAAAAGTGTTAATCAAATCAAAATATATTTGAGATTTGAGATTCTTCAAAGTAGCCACCCTTTGCGTTGATGACAGCTTTGCACACTCTTGGCATTCTCTCAACCACATTCATGAGGTAGTCACCTGGAATGTATTTCAATGAACAAGTGTGCTTTGGTAAAAGTTAATTTGTCAAATGTATTTCCTTCTTAATGTGTTTGAGCCAATCAGTTGTGTTGTGACAAGGTAGGAGTGGTATAAAGAAGATAGCCCTATTTGGTAAAAGACCAAGTTCATATTATGGCAAGAACAGCTCAAATAAGGAAAGAGAAATGACAATCCAGCATGACTTTAAGACAGAGTTACCTCTGCTGCAGAGGATAAGTTCATTAGAGTTAGCAGCCTCAGAAATTGCAGCCCAAATAAATGCTTCACGGAGTTCAAGTAACAGACACATCTCAATAACAACTGTTCAGAGGAGACTGTGTGAATCAGGCCTTCGTGGTCGAATTGCTGCAAAGAAACCACTACTAAAGGACACCAATAAGAAGAAGAGACTTGCTTGGGGCAAGAAACATGAGCAATGGACATTAGACTGGTGGGAATCTGTTATTTTGTCTGATGAGTCCAAATTTGAGAGTTTTGGTTCCAACTGCCGTGTCTTTGTGAGACGCAGAGTAGGTGACCGAATGATCTCCGCATGTGTGGTTTCCACCGTGAAGCATGAAGGAGGAGGTGTGATGGTGTGGGAGTGCTTTGCTGGTGACACTGTCTGTGAATTATTTAGAATTCAATGCACACTTAACCAGCATGGCTACCACAGATTTCTGCAGTGATATGCCATCCCATGTGGTTTGTCGGACTATCATTTGTTTTTCAACAGGACAATGACCCAACACACGTCCAGGCTGTGCATCAGATGACCTGGCCTCCACAATCAATGCATCAGATGACCTGGCCTTCACAATCACCCGACATCAACCCAATTGAGATGGTTTGGGTTGAGTGGGACCGCAGAGTGAAGGAAAAGCAGCCAACAAGTGCTCAGCATATGTGGGAACTCCTTCAAGACTGTTGGAAAAGCATTCCAGGTGAAGCTGGTTGAGAGAATCCCAAGAGTGTGCAAAGCTGTCATCAAGGCAAAGGGTGGCTACTACTAATGATACAGTATGCATCCATCTGAATTGTGATGAAGTGCCTTTGGTGAAAAACACATTAAGGCCATGACATTTATTAAATGATGTAGAAAAGCTTGATTGCACTGGTAGATATTTGGCAGATCATAACCATCAATAAATTAATGTGTATTGCACAGGAGACATTATACAGGTGCCTTAAGTGCCATTGATATAGGAAATGTGTTGACTACTTAAAATTTAGCGTTGAATGGATCTGTAAATAGAAACATCACAAAGGCAATTTATCAACGTGACATAGGTAAGGACCAATCATGAGGTATAATGAGGTATACTGCCCACATAATACATGTTCCAAATTGAATATGAAAGCAATAGTGCTGAGCGGTTCATGATTTTTTGGTGGGTTATTAAACAACTAATTGACCGATGTCGGTTGAATTATCCATTGTTTGTTTTTTTGTGAGCCCAACACAATGTTTCTCTAGAAAGAAATCATATCATTCACCAGAGAAATCAAGCCAACAACTATGTGGGATGCTGGGCTGAAGGGAGTTGTAGTTTTAATTAAGCAAATAGTCAACCTAGTTCAGAGCAGAAACGTGATAATTAACTACAATGATCATAATCCATTACGCCTGTTCTTTCCGGCTCGGGACAGAGATGGATACACATAGACAGCATGAGAGAACAATGTACTCTACACAACTGAAATGTTTTATTATTTCATAGTAATTTCCTATTTTTCTATTGATGCCTACCCAATGTGGACCTGACAGAGACAATGGAATATTTTTGGTAATTGAATGTTCACTATTTTTGGCTTTGGAATTTACATTAAAAAGCTATAACATAATTTGTCATTATTTATTGCATTTAATGTTTTAAAAAATGTGCGAAACCGAAATCAAACCCAACTCAAAAAGTACTAATTGCCTAGCACTATTTCTACAAGAAACTTACTCGTAAAAAGTATTTTCCTTAGGGATACAAACATTGCATTAGCAACCATGCAAAACTAAACTGTGACTTTACTGATAAGTGAGCAAAATCGATTGAACCTGTTGGAGTGAGTGAGGACCTTGGGCATGATGCCTTTCTCTGCCCTGACATGTTAGCTGAGAGACAGCCTAATTCATAATAATGACAGATGGAATCCCAAATGGAATATGAAGAAAGGCTTTGTTGCTGTCTCTCACAATGACCTAATTTGTGTTAAAGAGAGGTGAATCTAAGGCACCTTTAGCATAGTGCATAGAGGCTAACCCACTACTGTAATTAAAACAAACGGCATGGAAAGACAATTAGATGAGATTTTCAGAATCTTTACACTGAGGCCTTTGTGGTTTAGGAAGTTCTTATTCATCACTGGGTCCAGGCGCTAGTTGCTGCTGACAGGCCTGTTTCACACTGGTCTGAGTACACCGTCTGCTTCACCTTTCATTTTTACATCAGATCTATAGTGGTTGGGGAGCTGTGTGCATTTGTAGTGGACAAAGTGGTGCGGTGTATTCTTAGTTGCGATGGGGAAATACACTCAATAACTGGTTGTGCCACCTTTATCTGCAATGATTGCAAACAAATGCTTCCTGTAGTTGTCTCTCACTTAGCTGTGGAGGAATTTTGTCCCACTCTTTCATGCAGAACTTCTTTAACACAGCGGTATTTGTGGGTTTTCAAGTATGAACTACTCGTTTCAAGTCCTGCCACAACATCTCAATTGGGATTAGGTCTGGACTTTGACTGGGCCTTTCCAAAACTGGTGTCACGTCCCTCCAATAGAGTTCCAGACACTTGTAGAATCTATGCCAAGGTGGAATTGAAGCAGTTCTGGCTCGTGGTGGACCAACTCCCTTTCAAGACACTTTTTGTTGGTGTTTCCCTTATTTTGGCAGTTACCTGTATGTTGGTCATTACTGGAGGAATTGTTGGTCATTACTGGAGGAATTGAAAACATTCTTCTCTCCTCTAGATCTGACAGTGGTGCTGCTGGTGTGATGTTGTGACTCATGGCTTCTGACTGTGACACATAATAATGGCTACCAGTCCATAGAGTGTCAATTACCTGTTCCTTATAGATGGGTCACCATGGGGTCCTTTTGATCAGATACTGTGTCCTAAATGGCTAGGCAACTAGTGTACCAGCCCTTCACCACTGGACCCTGTCAGTGGTTACAAAAGTGAATGAATTGGATCTGGCAGGTTATTTCAACTTGACTTGACACCACCAATGAAATCATAGATGGACAATGAGAGGGGACATTAACGTGATATGACATCTAATTAATAATGCATGGACCATCAAACTCTGGCCAAATCAATGTGAAGCAGAGACATTGGTTTTCTATTGCAACATACAGGTAACTAACAAAAATAGAGGAAACATAATGTGTTTTAACAGGGCTGTAGGCCACCACGAGCCAGAACAGCTTCAATGCACCTTGGCATAGATTCTACAAGTGTCTGGAACTCTGTTGGAGGGATGCGACACCACTCGTTTCAGGAACCCAGGCGTATGTTGCACATCACTACTTCACAGGAGCGCCATTTCAACGTAAACATTTTTTTAAATCAAAATGCGATTTTTGAAAGAAATGCCTTCTTGAACGTGAACTTTCATGTGCCTTAATAACAAACTTGTATGCATCTGTAAATACGAATACAATTGTTAATTTACGAGCCTAGTTGGTTTAGCCACGGAAAAAGAGAGCAAACTTCCTACTAGACATGATTGGCTGAGATAATGAGTGGGCTGGACATGCCGAGAGATGAGTTTGGATTGGTCTGCCATGTAGCAGCTTCTCTCTATAACATGACCTGGTCAGTATGTGTAGGTAATCCTTTTCTAATGCTGCTTTTTTGAAATATATCACGTAGTAGAACTGCATAAGTGTTGCTCTCCACTTTTAAAATCAGTGGAATTAGAGTATTGTAACGACCCTGGGTTTATAAGCGCGGAAATCGACTCTGCCGCTTGAGCATGCTTTTGCGGCACAGTCGATAGCGCGCCGGACCTCGGGCTAGGAGGTCGAGGGTTCGAGACCCGCTCCCTGCTGTTTCATTACATTGGTGTCGGAAGTGATCGGACCTCGCATCCACGACAGTGCGTGTGCTTGGCCGGTGAGCGCGTTCCTGTAAGACGTAAAGTCGCAAGCTAGCGCGAGGACGCGCTCTTTGAAAGAAGGGAGTAGTGTAACGACCCTGGGTTTATAAGCGCGGAAATCGACTCTGCCGCTTGAGCATGCTTTTGCGGCACAGTCGATAGCGCGCCGGACCTCGGGCTAGGAGGTCGAGGGTTCGAGACCCGCTCCCTGCTGTTTCATTACAGTATGTTAGCTAAGGAGATTCTGCCGTTTGATTGCAAATATGCAGATGGAGTCGAAAAGAGAACACACAGAAGACTGTTATAAAACACCTGTGTCCAGATTACATTTACATTTAAGTCATTTAGCAGACGCTCTTATCCAGAGCGACTTACAAATTGGTGCATTATGACATACATCTTCAAACTAAGGGCAAACATGGTATCCGTGACAGAGAGGGTGAAGTGTACATCCATGTTTACGGTAAGATAGTCTAGCCAGCTACATTTTCAGATATTACACGTTTCTAATTTTGTCAGAAAGTCATTTTCATTTCAAGTTAAAGTGTACTGTTAGCTGGCTGGCTAGCTAGCTAACGTTATGTGTATAATCTCTGTACCAATATTATTCGCATCTCAGATCCATTTGCATTGCTAGTTATAGCCTAATGTTAGCTAACTAACATTGAACCTGATTGGTTTGCTACCTGCAGATTCATGCAGGGTAGTAAAGTTATGAGTTTGGATTATGGTTCATTGTTTAGCTAGCTAGCTACATGTCTAAACAAAAGACTCCACTATGCAAGTAACTATTTCAATAGAATGTTTATGATGTCACTGTGACAACTGTCAGACGTAGCTGGTAAATTCGCTCTGGCTATCTACTCTGATTTCAGAGCGCTCTCGTCTGAGTGTGCCAGAGCGCAGAATAACGGATGAATTTACGAACACTCAACACCTGTTGAATATGGACGGTGTCAGTATAGGTTGACAAAAAAGCGTTGCAGTCCCCAACGCTCTGTATGAAATCAAACAGCCTGGCCAGCTCTGCTAGGGCGCGTAAAATGGTCAGAGTGAGCTGTTCTCTCATTTGTGTCTGGAAGTAGATAGCAAGCTAGCCAACGTTAGCTTGGGTGCTTGATTGCTGTTGTTAGGTTAGAAAGCTCGGATCAATCCTACTCCTCGGCCAGAGCGTCCAGTGTGCGCTTTGAACGCTCCGAGAGCGAAACGCTCTGAATTTATGAATGGACAATCTGACAACGCTCTGAGTTTACGAACGCCCAGAGCACACGTAGACCATACATGTAGACCAGCTGGAGGAGGTGTTCTCCATGTTAGGAGAGACGGTGGTAGAGGGACTGCGCGACCAGTAAATTAGCTCGCTATCTAACGCGTAACGACATTAGCCAAAATAGCTGACAGCTGTGTGTTATGTGTTAGGCTAGTAGGTGGTTGTGTTCGCGGGGTCCGACATGTCAATCAACCTGCTATCTGCCAATCACGGGAATGCCTGGAATGTTCTGATGCCGGGCATCCTGGCGGTTGGCGGAGTGGCGTGGAGGGGGGTTGGGCAGGGGGATGGAGCATTGAAAGTTAAGACCAGGTTTTGCCTTTGTTCTCCCTCTTACGTCTGGGCTTCACAAGAGAAGGTCACGGTTGGCTTGTGGGTTATCTTTCATTTATTTGGCGTGGGCTACGGCCAAACAGTAGCCTGTGTAAAGTTGGTTTAATAAACCGTCCATTCGTAAACTCAATCCTCTGTCTGGACAGTTGTTCTTTTATTATCTAGTCAGGTCATTACACAATGTTAACTAAGTTAGCCAAGTTCTTCTTTGCAAATTGACCAGCCAACGCTAGCTATTTAACGCTTCTACAATATTGTAATATATTGTCAATTACTGGCTAGCTAGATAATGCACGTTTAATTCGTTTTCTTGCAGTATTTAAATGTCCAGTAGCCAACTGTCTGTGGCAGTGGCGCAAGAAAACGTTCATGGTTACAAAAGTATCCAGCTGTCACAAGACAAGGGTTTAGCTGTCCTAAAGTTAAGTACATTTCCAATAAGAAATACTAAAACATTATTTTCAAGAATCCCATTTCTTCTTAACCTTTTTCTTGGGAAGAATCGTAGGAAAAATTTGATAACATTTCCAATAACTTTATTGAGGAATAGCAACATGTCTTCGTAAATCTATAGTTAAGGAAAAAATAGCAGTTAAGAAGAAATTTCTTAAGAAGGTTTTGTGAATCTGGGCCCTGATAACTGAGACGTCAATGGCATATGGTTTACATCGTTTTCATGCTCATCAAACCATTCAGTGACCACTCGTGCTCTGTGGATGGAGGCATTGTCATCCTAACTTGGCATAGCCATGGTTACCACATTTATACATGACCTTATACATGATGGGTATGTTTATTTCTTAACTAACTCAGGAACCACACCTGTGTGGAAGCACCTGCTCCTAATACTTTGTATTCCTTACTTAATCTAGTGTTTCCATTATGTGTGTATACAGTTAATATACAGTAAATATGTAAATATAGCAATATATTTATAACATACATAGTTAAACGCAACTTGTATGAAGGGCTGAGTTAGTATTGGTAGACAAGCTGATTGTACGAAATGCTGGGTTAGTATTGGTAGACCAGCGGATTGTACGAAGTGCTGGGTTAGTATTGCTAGACCAGCTAATTGTACGAAGTGCTGGGTTAATATTGGTACACCAGCATGATTGTGTGATATTGATTAATCAGTCCTATGTGAAAGGCCTAAGAGTCTTTAAGACGTGATCCAGTACTTTGGTGACTAGTCATTATTTTTGAAACATCCTGTTTTGGGCTGGCTGTGTCAATGTGTAGGTCATACATGCATAATCTATGAGCCACGAAACCCCTAGTTTGAAAGCGACTGCTTTCTGGAAGCTGTGCTGCACTATTTTCCCTACATTTCCCCCCACGTGGGCCTGCCCCTTAGCAATTCGAGTTCCAGCCAATATTTGATGTAGTATGCAATTTTCGTGGTCCACTTTTAGCTTCTGGGCGCTACTTTCAGAACTAATGGCTACAAAGTATACACAAGTACCAGAGAATCCCTTTAAGTGAAAGCCTCTTGCCCCAGGTAAGAGCATGAAACAAAGTGGTTATGTCCTGTATGCGGAGCATGCAATGTATGTTTATTAATCTTTCAAAATAGTAAAATCGAAGCAAAACAAAGAGCCACTAAATAATAACAGACACATTGAAAACTAAACTTTATTAATTTAAGGTTAAACATTCGGTTAATTTTGCTGTGGACTAACCAACCCCCATTAACCAGTTAATAAATGGTTAAATACTTTTCAGTAAAATGATGTGACCAACAGAAACTACATTGCATGGGTATAAGAAATGAAACTTTTTCATTAAGAGCTTAAAAAACATGTGACAATAGCAGGCCTATCCTCTTATATTATTGAACATGCAACTAGGCTACTGTAATGAAGACAATGTAATACATCATTTTCCAACATTTGCCAAAATGCAATTTGTGGGAAAACATGTTCTAAAAGAAGCAACGGAGGCTTTTCATGTGACTGAGACTAACATCTCACAGTTATAAACTTAGAAAGAGGCTAAATCTAAATATGCAACAACTAGAATGGGTTGCTAATATGACTAGGATGATGCCTTTGGCTTCTGGACAACGAAAGAAAGTTGATATGAAAACCAGTAGAACAGGAGATAAATGCTAAGAAACCTTTTCAGTTGCTAGCTTAGCTGTTGTTGTTAGCTGCTGAGTGCTGCTGCTCTCAGGTTTCTCCCTCTGCTCGGCTGCTCCCTATGCTGCTGCAGCCTGCTTCTGAGTTGCCATGCAACGGGTCTCCCTCTGGCTTGCGGCTCAGTCTGACTAGAGATAGAGCCATCAGTTGACATTAAGCAAGCTATTGTATAACTCTATACACTCGCTGTACATTACTATTTACAGCAAAATGATCATTCCAGTTCACAGTGTTCCGGTTTTATGACTGACGAGATTTGTTCAATTCTGGCACCAATTTAATTCCAATCAATTATGCAAATTAACCTATAGACCGATAAGCATGACTGGTCAAATTTATTTTCAGCAGCTAATCGAATAACAGTTCATTGTTAACATCATACCATGTGGACCAACAGAGCGTGCATGTGATGTGTAGCATGCATGAGTGAGTTAAGTGACCTTGATTCAATATTGGATCAAGTGTTTTATAGCTCTTATACTGTCATTTGGATGAAACCTTTTTGCTTAGAGATGTGGCATATAGGATGTTAATAAGAATTACAGTCCCATTTAGATGTGTAATAAATACTATATCATGGCCCTTGTCAGTATGGCTGCTTGCCTGAGCTGATCCATCTTCGGCAAGCAGCAACAGAGCCCCTTCTGCCTGTCAGCTGAGGAAGAGTGGCCCCAGGAGACTGATTTTTATCATGGATGCCGAAATGTTGCTTAAGGAGAGTCAGGCAGGCTAGCTGACCCCAGCTCGTTGAACTTTAATTGGACTGGGGAAAGGGCATTATGTTTCTCTCTCCTCCCTCCCTGGGAATGTCACCCTTCTCCCCTCCTGCCTCTCCTTTGGCATAGCATCACTTGTTTCCTTCCACTGTCAGATGTGACAGAGACCTGCTGGTTATTCTTATCATGTCTTTGGACCACGGTTACTATTCAGGAGGCTTTCTCTCTCCAACATTATTTCTACGAACATCTTCATCTCTCCCACCTGCCTGATTGTGATGACTACATGAACTCATGTAACAGTTGTCAGTGGAGATCTGGGGGTAACAAAAGATTGAACTGAAGTTTTCTGGTTCTAGTTCCTTAAGGATTTGGACATTTGGGCATATATCCTTTCAAATGCGAGGAAGGGTAATCCACAGTGTGTCTTCCTCTGGGATACAGTGCTTGTTTGGTAGCCTGTCCTCTTGTGTATCGTCAAACATTTCCTTTGAAATGTCTACATGCAAGATAAGACCTCCCTCAAGGCAAGACTTATTGAGATATGAATTCTCTGTCACCTACGCTTTGAAATTTCATAGCTTCAATTTGCTGTGGGGGGAAAAGGGGAATTGGAAAATCCAATTGAATATTTTCCTTCAGAGTCCATTTACTGTACTAACTGGGTTAGTGACTCACCATCATCACAGTCAATAACACCAGAACAGCCTGGGTTAGTGACTCACCATCATCACAGTCAATAACACCAGAACAGCCTGGGTTAGTGACTCACCATCATCACAGTCAATAGCACCAGAACAGCCTGGGTTAGTGACTCACCATCATCACAGTCAATAACACCAGAACAGCCTGGGTTAGTGACTCACCATCATCACAGTCAATAACACCAGAACAGCCTGGGTTAGTGACTCACCATCATCACAGTCAATAACACCAGAACAGCCTGGGTTAGTGACTCACCATCATCACAGTCAATAGCACCAGAACAGAACATAGAATCTGCCAACATAATTGTTTTTCTTCCACTGGTATACAGTATGCTTGTTTGGTCTTAACAAACAAAAATCGCCTCTTCTAAAAAGACCCCATACTGTTGTCTTGTAAGTCTGGTCCAGAGGCTGGTTGCGGTCTGGAAGCTTAAGTTGTGTTTTATCTCTAGGCACCTATCATAAAAAGGGATGTATGATTTTACAGTTATTACTTTGGAGCTACAGTCTGCTCCTAGCTGCTTATTTCTCCACAGGCAAAATCAGATCAGTGCTAATTTCTTTCTTCTCTAGTTTGATTTAGATGAGGCCTGTTGTATGTCAGACAGCATCATATAATGTGACATGATAAAGGAATGTTTATATCTATCACTGTACTCATGAAGTGGAAAACATGGCACAGTATATTTTCTTTTATTTTGTTTTATTTAACCTTTATTTAACTAGACAAGTCAGTTAAAACTTCTTATGGCTGCATCCCATTAACGGGATCGATATGACAACAGCCAGTGAACGTGCAGGGCGCCAAATTCAAACAACAGAAATCTCATAATTAAAATTCCTCAAACATACATGTCTTATATCATTTTAAAGGTAATCTTGTTGTTAATCCCACCAAAGTGTCCGATTTCAAATATGCTTTTCAGCGAAAGCACTACAAACGATTATGTTAGGTCACCACCAAACCACAATAAGCACAGCCATTTTTCCAGCGAAATATAGCAGTCACAAACAGCAGAAATAGAGATAAAATTAATCACTAACCTTTGATCTTCATCAGTTGACACTCATAGGACTTCATGTTACACAAAACATGCATGCTTTGTTTGATAAAGTTCATATTTATATAAAAAAAATCTGAGTTTACATTGGCGCGTTACATTCACTAGTTCAAAAAACATGAAGTGATTTTGCATAGCCACATCGTTTCAACAGAAATACTCATCATAAATGTAGATGATAATACAAGTTATACACATGGAATTATAGATATACCTCTCCTTATAATGCAACCGCTGTGTCAGATTTCAAAAACACTTTACGGAAAAAGCAAATCATGCAATGATCTGAGACGGCGCTCAGAACAATAGCCAAATTAGCCGCCATCAACAGAAACAAGAAAATACATGATAAATGTTTCCTTACCTTTGATGAACTTCATCAGAATGCAGTCCTAGGAATCCAAGGTCCACAATAAATGCTTGATTTGTTCGATAATGTCCGTTATTTATGTCCAATTAGCTACTTTGGTTAGAGCGTTTGGTAAACAATTCCAAAGTCACAAAGTGCGTCCACTATAACGTGACGAAATGTCCAAAAGTTCCATAAGTCAGTAGAAACATGTCAAACGATGTACTGAATCAATCTTTAGAATGTTGTTACATCTTGAATAACGTTCCAACCGGAGAATTAGATTGACTTCAGTTGACCGATGGAACGGAGCTGCCTATCACGTGAATGCCCGTGGTCAAAGCATGGTCAGCTCGTGGCAGTGGTGACTAATTTCTGTCTCCTTCGGCCCCCCTTCACATTAGAGTCATCAGACACAGTTCTGTTGACATCTAGTGGAAGCTGTAGGAAGTGAAAACTCAACAAAATCTCGCTGTAATTTCAATGAGAGCTTGGTTAAATCTGCCACCTCAGAAAAAATCCAAACAGGAAGTGGAACTTCTCAGGTTTTTGCCTGCCATATGAGTTCTGTTATACTCACAGACATAATTCAAACAGTTTTAGAACTTCAGAGTGTTTTCTATCCAATACTACTAATAATATGCAAATATTAGCAACTATGACTGAGGAGCAGGCCGTTTACTCTGGGCACCTCTGTGCACCTTTCATCCAAGCTACTCAATACTGCCCCTGCAGCCATAAGAAGTTAAGAACAAATTATTTTTTACAATGACGGTCTACCCCCCGCCAAACCGTCCCCTAACCCGGACGATGCTGGGCCAATTGGGCGCTGCCCTATGGAACTCCCGATCACGGCCAGTTGTGATACAGTCCGGGATCGAACCAGGGTCTGTAGTGATGCCTCTAGCACTGAGATGCAGTGCCTTAGACCGCTGCGCCACTCGGGAGCCCGAATGATCTCTTACAGAGTAAGTAGTTAATCTTCTTTTATCCAGATATGCAAAGGAGCCAAGCCTGAAAGAAAGAAAGAGAGGCAGAGGGGAAGGAGGGAGAAAAAAAAGAGTGCATCCACTATTATTTGTCACATGCTTCATGCAAAACAGGTGTAGACTAACAGTGAAATGCTTCATAAACAACAGGTGTAGACTGACAGTGAAATGCTTCATAAACAGCAGGTGTAGACTAATAGTGGAATGCTTCACAAACAACAGGTGTAGACTAATAGTGGAATGCTTCATAAACAGCAGGTGTAGACTAATAGTGGAATGCTTCATAAACAACAGGTGTTGACTAACAGTGAAATGCTTTGTGAACAACCGGTGTTGACTAACAGTGAAATGCTTTGTGAACAACAGGTATTGACTAACAGTGAAATGCTTTGTGAACAACAGGTGTTGACTAACAGTGAAATGCTATGTGAACAACCGGTGTTGACTAACAGTGAAATGCTATGTGAACAACCGGTGTTGACTAACAGTGAAATGCTTTGTGAACAACCGGTGTTGACTAACAGTGAAATGCTTCATAAACAACAGGTGTTGACTAACAGTGAAATGCTTCATGAACAACAGGTGTTGACTAAAAGTGAAATGCTTTGTGAACAACCGGTGTTGACTAACAGTGAAATGCTTTGTGAACAACCGGTGTTGACTAACAGTGAAATGCTTTGTGAACAACCGGTGTTGACTAACAGTGAAATGCTTTGTGAACAACCGGTGTTGACTAACAGTGAAATGCTTTGTGAACAACCGGTGTTGACTAACAGTGACAGGTTATGTACAGGGAGGAGAAAATAGCTTGTTTATGTACAGGGAGGAGAAAATAGCGTGGTTATGTACAGGGAGGAGAAAATAGCGTGGTTATGTACAGGGAGGAGTACAGGGAGGAGAAAATAGCGAGGTTATGTACAGGGAGGAGAAAATAGCGTGGTTATGTACAGGGAGGAGAAAATAGCGTGGTTATGTACAGGGAGGAGAAAATAGCGTGGTTATGTACAGGGAGGAGAAAATAGCGTGGTTATGTACAGGGAGGAGAAAATAGCGTGGTTATGTACAGGGAGGAGAAAATAGCGTGGTTATGTACAGGGAGGAGAAAATAGCGAGGTTATGTACAGGGAGGAGAAAATAGCGTGGTTATGTACAGGGAGGAGAAAATAGCGTGGTTATGTACAGGGAGGAGAAAATAGCGTGGTTATGTACAGGGAGGAGAAAATAGCGTGGTTATGTACAGGGAGGAGAAAATAGCGTGGTTATGTACAGGGAGGAGAAAATAGCGAGGTTATGTACAGGGAGGAGAAAATAGCGAGGTTATGTACAGGGAGGAGAAAATAGCGTGGTTATGTACAGGGAGGAGAAAATAGCGAGGTTATGTACAGGGAGGAGAAAATAGCGTGGTTATGTACAGGGAGGAGAAAATAGCGAGGTTATGTACAGGGAGGAGAAAATAGCGAGGTTATGTACAGGGAGGAGAAAATAGCGTGGTTATGTACAGGGAGGAGAAAATAGCGTGGTTATGTACAGGGAGGAGAAAATAGCGAGGTTATGTACAGGGAGGAGAAAATAGCGTGGTTATGTACAGGGAGGAGAAAATAGCGAGGTTATGTACAGGGAGGAGAAAATAGCGTGGTTATGTACAGGGAGGAGAAAATAGCGAGGTTATGCACTGGGAGGAGAAAATAGCGTGGTTATGTACAGGGAGGAGAAAATAGCGTGGTTATCTACTGGGAGGAGAAAATAGCGTGGTTATGTACAGGGAGGAGAAAATAGCGTGGTTATGTACAGGGAGGAGAAAATAGCGTGGTTATGTACAGGGAGGAGAAAATAGCGTGGTTATGTACAGGGAGGAGAAAATAGCGTGGGTATGTACAGGTAGGAGAAAATAGCGTGGGTATGTACAGGGAGGAGAAAATAGCGTGGTTATGTACTGGGAGGAGAAAATAGCGTGGTTATGTACAGGGAGGAGAAAATAGCGTGGTTATGTACAGGGAGGAGAAAATAGCGTGGTTATCTACTGGGAGGAGAAAATAGCGTGGTTATGTACAGGGAGGAGAAAATAGCGTGGTTATGTACAGGGAGGAGAAAATAGCGTGGTTATGTACAGGGAGGAGAAAATAGCGAGGTTATGTACAGGGAGGAGAAAATAGCGTGGTTATGTACTGGGAGGAGAAAATAGAGCGGTTATGTACTGGCAGGAGAAAATAGCGCGGTTATGTACTGGCAGGAGAAAATAGCGCGGTTATGTACAGGGAGGAGAAAATAGCGTGGTTATGTACTGGGAGGAGAAAATAGCGCGGTTATGTACTGGCAGGAGAAAATAGCGTGGTTATGTACAGGGAGGAGAAAATAGCGTGGTTATGTACTGGGAGGAGAAAATAGCGCGGTTATGTACTGGCAGGAGAAAATAGCGCGGTTATGTACTGGCAGGAGAAAATAGCGCGGTTATGTACTGGCAGGAGAAAATAGCGTGGTTATGTACAGGGAGGAGAAAATAGCGTGGGTATGTACAGGGAGGAGGAAATAGCGCGGTTATGTACTGGCAGGAGAAAATAGCGTGGTTATGTACAGGGAGGAGAAAATAGCGTGGTTATGTACAGGGAGGAGAAAATAGCGTGGGTATGTACAGGGAGGAGAAAATAGCGAGGTTATGTACAGGGAGGAGAAAATAGCGTGGTTATGTACAGGGAGGAGAAAATAGCGTGGTTATGTACAGGGAGGAGAAAATAGCGTGGGTATGTACAGGGAGGAGGAAATAGCGCGGTTATGTACTGGCAGGAGAAAATAGCGTGGTTATGTACAGGGAGGAGAAAATAGCGTGGTTATGTACAGGGAGGAGAAAATAGCGTGGGTATGTACAGGGAGGAGGAAATAGCGCGGTTATGTACTGGCAGGAGAAAATAGCGCGGTTATGTACTGGCAGGAGAAAATAGCGTGGTTATGTACAGGGAGGAGAAAATAGCGTGGGTATGTACAGGGAGGAGGAAATAGCGCGGTTATGTACTGGCAGGAGAAAATAGCGTGGTTATGTACAGTATGAATGCTTAGTTCTTAATGTGGTCTTTGGTCATAATGCACTATTAACGCTAGCGGAAGTTTATTGCCCACCCTCAGCTCCGGTATCTGCTCTATGCAAATTGTTTGAGTTAATCAAAAATTCAGAGTGTGCATAATTAGACATTATCGGAGATCTCAATCTGGACTGGCTGATGCCAGCATCGTTTAAATTAAAAGACATTTGTAACGAACAAAATTTTACTCAACTAATAACTATACCTACCCGTCCTAATCCAAAAGACCCCCAAAAATCTACATTAATAGACCTGATCTTAACAAAATACATCTCACAAATATATAGCTTGTGGGTTATTTGCTAATGACATTAGTGACCACTGCCCTATTGCATGTATCAGAGATACTAGGCTAAAAAACCCTGACCCACGTATAATTCTAAAGATAAACTATAAACACTTCTCAGAGCAAGCCTTTATCCATAACCTTTATTATTCAGAGCTTTTATCCGTAAACGGCATAATGGACCCAGTTTTAGCGTTCTCTTTCTTTTCATCAATTTTTACCTTCATGGCTGATAAACACGCCCTGTTAAAGCGACTTAGGGTAAAAAATCGAACTAATCCTTGGTTCTCCTGTGATTTGAACATCCTTTTTCTGCAAAAGAATCAAGCATGGACCTTGTGAGGAAAACTGGTGAAACAGCTGATTGGCTGCTTTTTAGGCAATTGAGAAATAAGTGGACCGGAGGAATAAAAAAGGCAAAATCTAGGTATATTCTTGATGCTATGACAGAGTCTGATGGTGATCCCGCTAAATTCTGGAAAACTGTTAACTCACTTTAACGAGGAAACTCCTTGACTTCCCTGCCGAAGCAAATTACATCGGAATCTGGGCTCATCAGTGACCGAACTGAAATTTGTGATGTTTTTAATAAGCATTTTATTTCTGCTGGTTTTCTGGCCAACATGATCCTGACCGGTCTATTGTTTCAGTCCCTCGGCCTTCAGCTGATGTGCAAAACAGTAAGCCGGATTTTAATTTTCAAAAAGTCACAAGATGAGGTCTTATCTGCTATAGATTCTAAGAAATCATTAGGCGCTGACAATCTGGATCCATATTTACTCAAGTGTGCGGAACCTATTATTGCTGGTGTAGTGACGCATATCTTTAATCAAACATTTGTCGTAGGAATGTTTCCTAAATCTTGGAAAACACCTCAAGGGAGGTGATGGTAGTGAATTGAATAATTATCGGCCCATCTTTAAGCTCTCCACTTTGGCAAAGTCACTTTGGCAAAGTCATTGGTAAAATAGGCAACTACAATCTTTTTAAAACTGTTAACAATACTCTTTCTAGTAATCAATCTGGCTTCAGACCTAAACACAGTACTATTACGGCCACTGTACGTGTTGTAAATTATATTACTAGATAATAGAAAGTACTTTAGATTTATTTAAAGCTTTTGACACTGTCGACCATGCAATACTTTTGGGTAAGCTGTCGTCAATACGACTGGGATTGGATGCCTGTTGTTGGTTTCATGACTATCTAAAAGATAGAAGTCAGGCTGTTAGAGTCGACGGCATCCAGTCGGAGGCATTGGAGTTGGTTAAAGGGGTCCCACAAGGTTCTATACTTGGTCCATTACTTTTCACTCTCTACATAAACAATATCGGTGATGAGATAAGAAAGTGTCAAATTAATTTATATGCTAATGACACTGTCATGTACTCTATTGCTTCAACGGCTGACCAAGCATTGTCACTACTGGAGACAGATTTTAAGATATTACAAGGGTCTTTTATACAGCTGAAACTTGTTTTAAATGCAAAGAAAGCACATTTTATGATTTTTAATAGGTTCTAAAAGTTGGTTGAACGAACTTTGTAAATGGGAAAAAATCAAGCTAGCAAGCTAGGCTTCCTCTACGAAACAGGACATGTTTGTCTGCTACAAATTGAAGACAAATTGTGCAAGCTACTTTTATGTCTGTAGATTATGGGGATATTATTTACATGCATGCTACGACATCAACACTTAAATCGCTGGATGCTACTTATCATTGCGCACTTAGGTTTATTACGGGGGCTAGCTACAGAACTCACCACTGTGTTTTATATCAAAATGTGGGTTGGACTTCACTGTTCGTGAGATGAGAACAACATGCTCTCGTGTTTGTCTATAAAGCACTTCTGAATAAACTACCTTCTTATTTATCATCACTCATCAATATTAGAATTCTTAAAACCAGGTCTCAATCATGGATTACACTTGAGGCCCATGCGATTTCCACAGAGTTGGGTATGGCTGCCTTTTCCTGTTACACTCTGCCTGCAGACTAAGTTTAAACTTGAGGCTCTTGTCCCCCTTGCCCATTTTAAATATTTATTGGAGGATTTTTATTTTTGTATTGCTTGTAACTTTCGGGTAATGCAAGTTCTTGTGCTGTTAGGGGAATAACCTATGTGTAAATGTAATCTGTTCCTGTATTTCTTTGTTATCTGTGATCATTTTGTTTGTCTTGTGTAGTTTCTTAATCATTGTACCTAAACTGTATGTGTAAACATGTGCACGTGGGCCCAGCTGTAAAAGAGACCTTGGTCTCAGTCTGTGTTCCTTGTTGAAATAAAGGTATAATAATATACAAGGAATAGAAAATAACATGGCTATATACAGTGAATGAGTAGAAAATAACATGGCTATATACAGAGAGTAGACAGTAACATGCTTACATACAGGCAGTAGAAAATAACTAAATCAATACTGCATAAAAAAAGTTTTTATCCTGAATACAAAGTGTCATGTTTGGCGAAAATCCAATACAACACGTTATTGAGTACCACTCTCCATATGTTCAAGCATAGTGGTGGCTGCATCGTGTTAGGAATATGCTTGTAACCGTTAAGCACTGGGTGAGTTTTGCAGGATAAAAATAATGAATGAAGCTAAGCACAGGCAAAATACTACAGGAACACTTGGTTCAGTCTGCTTTTCACCAAACACTGGGAGATTAATTCACCTTTCAGCAGGACAATAACCTAAAATACAAGGCCAAATCTGCACTGGAGTTGCTTACCAAGAGAACACAGTGAATGTTCCTGAGTGGCCGAGTTGCAGTTTTGACTTGAATCTACTTGAATCTACATCTATGGCAAGACCTGAAAATGGTTGTCTAGCAATTATCAACAACCAATTTGACAGAGCTTGATGAATTTTGAAAAGAATCATGGGCAAATGTTGCTCACTCCAGGTATGGAAAGCTCTTCTGAGACTTACCCAGAAAGACTTACAGCTGTAATCACTGCCAAAGGTGCTTCTACAAAGTTTTGACTCAAGGGTGTGAATATTTCTGTATTCAATTTTTTATACATTTGCTAAAATGTCTAAAAACATGTTTTCACTTTGTCATTATGGGGTGTTGTGTGTAGATGGGTGAGAATGTATATTTTTTTAATCAACTTTGAATTCAGGCTGTAACAACTAAATGTGGAATAAGTCAATGGGTATGTATACTTTCTGAAGGCACTGTAGGTAGGGGTAAAGTGACTAGGGAACAGGATAGATAGTAGACAGGGAAAGGGGGAAACCTAGTCAGTTGTACAACTGAATGCATACAACTGAAATGTCTTCCGCATTTAACCCAACCCCTCTGAATCAGAGAGGTGCGGGAGATTGTCATAATCGACATCCACGTCTTCAGTGCCTGGGTAACAGTGGGTTAACTGCGTTGCTCAGGGGCAGAATGACATATTTTTACCTTGTCAGCTCGGGATTTGATCCAGCTACCTTTCGGTTACTGGCCCAATGCTCTAACCACTAGGCTACCTGGTAGCAGCAGCATATGTGGTGAGTGTAAATGAGTGTAGGTAGGTGTGTGTGTTGATGTCAGTGTAAGTATTTGTGATTGTGTGTGCAGAGTTCAGTGTGTGCAGAGTCAGTGAAAGAGAGTTAGTGCAAAAAAGGGTCAATGCAGGTAGTCTGGATAGCTTTTTGATTAGCTATTTAGCAGTCTTGTTTAGCAGTCTTATGGCTTAGCTGTTCAGGATCCTGTTGGTTCCAGACTTGGTGCACTGGTACCGCTTACCGTGCGGTAGCAGAAAGAACAGTATATGGCTTGGGTGCCTGGATTCTTAAAGAAAAAAAATCATGGCTGTAGATCTGAATGCTACTGACCGATAGTCATTTAGACAAGAATGGTCTACCATATAGCCAGATATGCAGGGTTAAGCAAATCAGTGGCCGCCAGACCGATTTTGAGTACAAAATTCACAATGAGAGGCTACAAGGACAAAACTCTAGTTGTTGCAATGATGAAAATATCTCAAAAACCAAGAGAGCAATTACTAAAAACTCAACCAAAGAAGTAAAACAACGCAACTGTCTTTTCCACTAAGTACACCAAGAGTTCAGAGAAAATGAAAGCAGTCCTGAAAAAGCACTAGCATATTCTGCAATCAGACCAAAAAAATCACACACTTCTTCAAGGAAACCCCACAGGTGGTCTATAAGCGTGGTCGCAATATTGGAGATAGTTTGGTGAGATTTGACCTGCCCCTCAGCCCACTCAGACACTCTTGACACCTATCCCAAATGGGAACTACAAATGTGTCTCATGCGTATAGTGCCATAGCACTATAAAAACATCCTTCTTCAGACTAGAGGTCGACCGATTAATCATTAGGGCCGATTTCACGTTTTCATAACAATTGGTAATCGGCATTTTTGAACACGAATCATGGCCGATTGCATTGCACTCCACGAGGGCTGACTACCTGTTATGCGAGTGCAGCAAGGAGCCACGGTAAGGTGCTAGCTAGCATTAAACTTATCTTATAAAAAACAATCAACCTTAACATAATCACTAGTTAACTACACATGGTTAATGATATTACTAGTTTATCTAGCTTGTCCTGCGTTGCATATAATCGATGCGGTGCCTGTTCATTTATCATTGAATCACAGCCTACTTCTCCAAACGGGTGATTTAAACAAGCGCATTCGTGAAAAAAGCACTGTCGTTGCACCAATGTGTACCTAACCATAAACATCAACGCCTTTCTTAAAATCAATACACAGAAGTATATTTTTTTAAACCTGCATATTCAGTTAAAAGAAATTCATGTTAGCAGGCAATATTAAACTAGGTAAATTGTCACTTCTCTTGCGTTCATTGCACACAGAGTCAGGGTATATGCAGCAGTTTGGGCCGCCTGGCTCGTTGCGAACTAATTTGCCAGAATTCTACGTAATTGACATAACATTGAAAGTTGTGCAATGTAACAGAAATATTTAGACTTACGGATGCCACCCGTTAGATAAAATACGTAACGGTTCAGTATTTCACTGAAAGAATAAACGTTTTGTTTTCGAAATGATAGTTTCCGGATTTGACCATATTAATGACCTAAGGCTCGTATTTCTCTGTGTTATTATATTATAATTAAGTCTATGATTTGATAGAGCAGTCTGACTGAGTGGTGGTAGGCAGCAGCAGGCTCGTAAGCATTCATTCAAACAGCACTTTCGTGCGTTTGCCAGCAGCTCTTCGCAATGCTTCAAGCATTGCGCTGTTTATGACTTCAAGCCTATCAACTCCTGAGATTAGGCTGGCAATACTAAAGTACCTATTAGAACATCCAATAGTCAAAGGTATATGAAATACAAATGGCATAGAGAGAAATAGTCCTATAATAACTACAACCTAAAACTTCTTATCTGGGAATATTGAAGACTAATGTTAAAAGGAACCACCAGCTTTCATATGTTCTCATGTTCTGAGCAAGGAACTTAAACGTTAGCTTTTTTACATGGCACATATTGCACTTTTACTTCTCCAACACTTTGTTTTTGCATTATTTAAACCAAATTGAACATGTTTCATTATTTATTTGAGACTAAATTGATCTTATTGATGTATTATATTAAGTTAAAATAAAGTGTTCATTGTTCATTCAGTATTGTTGGAATTGTCATTATTACAAATATATATATAAATCGGCCGATTTTTAATCGGTATCGGCTTTTTTTGGTCCTCCAATATTCAATATCGCCGTTGAAAAATCATAATCGGTCGAACTCTACTTCAGACACCCACATACGGGTCGAAAAATCCCTGTTAGGGGTATCATCTCATGCAAGATTACTCCCTTAATCTATCTCATCACCTGTTCATGTGGGAAACCCTACATGGACAAACGAAAAGACAATTAAAATAACGCATAGCTGAACACCGCAGCTCAATCAGGTGTAAAGTAACACTAACTATCCAGTAGCAGCTCACTTTGTTGAAGCTAACCATTCAATCTCCTCCCTCAAATACACAGGCATTGAGCATGTTGCTCTACCAAGGAGAGGAGGTAACATCGAGATCCTACTACTACAAAGGGAGGTTTACTGGATATCCTGTCTGAAAAACATTGACCCCTAGAAGTCTGAATATTGACTTTGATCTCAGGCTCTTCTTATGAACAATTCTCTATTTTATGAACAAGTCTTATAAATTGTCGTGTCTTTGGCTATGCCAGATTAAGTCATATGACATGCTATTCTATAAAATCCTTTCTCTGTAATTAATATTACCTGATTGAGCTAATCATGTAAATGTAATTAACTAGAAAGTTGGGGCACCACGGAATAATATTTATAGAGCAGTTATCTTCCAAATAAACTCTTAAAGACCTAGTAATATTTTACATCAATAGCAGTCAATATTAATCGTCACCTTATTTCAGTCTCATCTGAAAGTTGTAAATTCTTGGTTATCTTCACGAACCCTGGCTAACAAGTTGAATCAGCAATACAAAATTGGGTTTACTTATTTATTTACTAAATACCTAACTAATCACACAGAATTACATATACACAGAATTAATCATATCTTGATTACAAATTATGTCATAAAGGAAAACGTCCCTAGTGGACGGAACAGATATGACAGCTGGTTACACAAAGAAAAGGGGTCTGGGTTTGAGTGAAAGAGCGGGAAGACTGAAGAACAAAGGGAGAAGCGATGTCTCTATCGGGCCGTAGGCAGCTACTCTATCGTAAATACAGAATCTTATGCATTCTAAATTACCGCCCATTTGGAAAAGGAAAATGCAATAAATATTTACTCTGAGCTGCGCTTCAATAGGTTGGTGGTAGATGGAAGGCCATGTTGCCCAACAGAGTCCTTTGTCCTTTGAAGAGTGTCTCTGGTGGTAAACTGTACCCGTTTTAGTAACGTCGTTGTGTGGTAGACGGTATACTCTGTCTGTCCTATCCCAGTCCACGCTTGGTGGCTGGAGTGAATCAGAGTTCAAAGTTCATACCCCGTTGCCATGCTTATATGCTCATGCTATATTCTGGCTGGTATTGTCGAAATTCATCATATTTGACGTGTCGATCGTCCTCTTCACGTGGGAATTCAATGCTAATTTCGTTAGGTAGCTGAGATTGGCGTTGCTCTGTAGGTGTCACCTGTCCTTCTAACGTTAAGGCCGTCGCCTTAATCTCCCCGGAACAGGAAGTTATATTGTTGTCAAGGCTTTATATAGGAAGGGAGAGGAGGGCGTGTTTCATAGTTTATAACCAATGTCTCTTCACGTGTGCGGGCCACTGAGTCGGGCCTAATTCACTCATAAAAACCCAATTCTCACATTTTAGAAGCTAAAATCACATTTCATCCGCTCACAAATAATTTCATATTGTGAATCTGATAACTAGAATGTGTAGACTTTCCACTGTACAGTTTGTCATCCTATCATTGATGAGAATGTCTCAGATGACAACCGAACTGACGTCATATTCATTAAGTACCAACACATAATGTTCAACTGGTTGGATTAACAAACTATGGTTCATTTCCCCCCACCTTCTGATGTTCCCAGAATCTCTATGTTAACCAAGGGATTTTCAATAGTCACATCAGAAGGGTTGAGAGAGGAAAAAAGGGGGGAGAGGTATTTATGACTGTCATAAACCTACCCCCAGGCCAGCGTCATGACAAAATGTATATATTCTTTCTACAGCTTGTCAGCATACACCCAATATGTTCCCCCTGCTGATGATGCTTATTATTCATTATGATTGAACCAAAAGATGACATGTAACAACAAAAATTAAATGAAATAGGAAACAATTAAATATATATGTGAAATTGAATTAAACAAGAATTTATGTTAGCGTAAATATTATGTACAATATTGAATTATGTTTCCATATGATAACAATAGCCTAATATAGCCTACAACACCTGTTCTCCTCTACATTATGTTGTTCTGCCCATCCATACAACACCTGTTCTCCTCTACATTATGTTGTTCTGCCCATCCACACAGCACCTGTTCTGCCCATCCACACAGCACCTGTTCTCCTCTACATTATGTTGTTCTGCCCATCCACACAGCACCTGTTCTCCTCTACATTATGTTGTTCTGCCCATCCACACAGCACCTGTTCTCCTCCACATTGTTGTTCTGCCCATCCACACAGCACCTGTTCTCCTCCACATTGTTGTTCTGCCCATCCACACAGCACCTGTTCTCCTCCACATGTTGTTCTGCCCATCCACACAGCACCTGTTCTGCCCATCCACACAGCACCTGTTCTGCCCATCCACACAGCACCTGTTCTGCCCATCCATACAACACCTTTTCCCCTCCACATTATTTGTCCACACGGTTAGCTAGCCACCTCCTGCAGTGAGGCAGAAGTGCCCGTGGTCCATGACATTTACGTTGGAGGGCACTAATCAATGGAGATCAGCCTGGCTCCATACTGACCTCCCCCAGACCTGGCTCCATACTGACCTCCCCCAGACCTGGCTCCATACTGACCTCCCCCAGACCTGGCTCCATACTGACCTCCCCCAGACCTGGCTCCATATTGACCTCCCCCAGACCTGGCTTCATACTGACCTCCCCCAGACCTGGCTCCATACTGACCTCCCCCAGACCTGGCTCCATACTGACCTCCCCCAGACCTGGCTCCATACTGACCTCCCCCAGACCTGGCTCCATACTGACCTCCCCCAGACCTGGCTCCATACTGCTCTCCCCCAGACCTGGCTCCATACTGACCTCCCCCAGACCTGGCTCCATACTGACCTCCCCCAGACCTGGCTCCATACTGACCTCCCCCAGACCTGGCTCCATACTGACCTCCCCCAGACCTGGCTCCATACTGACCTCCCCCAGACCTGGCTCCATACTAACCTCCCCCAGACCTGGCTCCATACTGACCTCCCCCAGACCTGGCTCCATATTGACCTCCCCCAGACCTGGCTCCATACTGACCTCCCCCAGACCTGGCTCCATACTGACCTCCCCCAGACCTGGCTCCATACTGACCTCCCCCAGACCTGGCTCCATACTGACCTCCCCCAGACCTGGCTCCATACTGACCTCCCCCAGACCTGGCTCCATACTGACCTCCCCCAGACCTGGCTCCATACTGACCTCCCCCAGACCTAGCTCCATACTGACCTCCCCCAGACCTGGCTCCATACTCTTCTCCCCCAGACCTGGCTCCATACTGACCTCCCCCAGACCTGGCTCCATACTCACCTCTCCCAGACCTGGCTCCATACTGACCTCCCCCAGACCTGGCTCCATACTGACCTCCCCCAGACCTGGCTCCATACTGACCTCTCCCAGACCTGGCTCCATACTGACCTCTCCCAGACCTGGCTCCATACTGACCTCTCCCAGACCTGGCTCCATACTGACCTCTCCCAGACCTGGCTCCATACTGACCTCTCCCAGACCTGGCTCTGGAGCACTTGCCACAGTAAGAGTTTCACGGGAGACCTACTCAACAGGGGGCTGGATTCTAATTAAGAGTCTTTAAGGCTTGCGAGGAACACTCTTTTAATAAGCAGGAAGCACAGCGCCGTGCGTGGTAGCAGCATGACATACAGTATGTAACTCACAGACTTGGATCTCTGTCACAGTTTGTGATTTACTTATTTTATGTATGAGAATGTCCCGCATGAGTTTTTCCTGAAGAGAGACATTGATGTATTAGGTGTAGGATAGTCTGTGACTGCTTGGTTTCAAACATAATCAAGATGAGCTCTTAGTTGATTTTCTTCGTTTTTATTGTAGTAGATCAGACACACACAGATATTAATAGGTGTTTTTCGAAGCGACATCAGTTAGTCTGTTTTAAGCATTTGTGCTTGGGTTGTCCATTTAGACGAGTGGAAAGTTCTCCATTATCTTATCTGTGGGGTTAAAATGGAGCATCCCTATTGCTGGGAGTTTTCCGTAAGCGTTCCCAGATCACCCCAATGCCGACAGACACCCATGCGCGGGCAGGGGCAGGAGTGCCTGACGTAGAGAATTTGTGTCAGGGCTGTCTATGCTGCTCAGGCTCACCCCAGTCATGTCTCTGCTCTCATCAGTGCACAGGGAATTGATGGCTGTCAGCGCTGTGCTGAGTCGGCACTTCCACACGCCTTGGCCAAGGTTAGCCAGGTGCCATGACATCATCAGTGACTCGCATCAGGGCCCGCAGGCTTTGTTGTCCACCTACAATTGTCAGTTTGCTTGTTTGTAAATAGAAGAGCTGTTTTAATCGATTGGTGGTCAAGGTAACCAGCAAACTCAAATTTGTTGTAGTGACTGCCCCTAAAAACCAACTGATCCCTTTTGAAACCGCCTACAGTGTATTCGGAAAGTATCCAGACCCGTTGACTTTTTCCACATTTTGTTACGTTACTGTCTTATTCTAAAATTGACTACTTT
The DNA here is from genome assembly GCF_029448725.1 of Salvelinus fontinalis. Classification (NCBI taxonomy): domain Eukaryota; kingdom Metazoa; phylum Chordata; class Actinopteri; order Salmoniformes; family Salmonidae; genus Salvelinus; species Salvelinus fontinalis. The sequence continues at coordinate 22,634,475 of NC_074693.1, forward strand.
TTTTTCTCCCCTCAACAATCAACACACAATACCCCATAATGGGGATTTTTAAAAAAAATAAAAAATACTAACCATAAATATCAATTTTACATAAGTATTCGAACCCTTTACTCAGTACTTTGTTGAAACACCTTTGGCAGCGATTACAGCCTCGAGTCTTCGTGGGTATTATGATACAAGTTTGGCACACCTGTATTTGGGGAGTTTCTCACATTCTTCTCTGCAGATCCTCTCAAGTTCTGTCAGGTTGGATGGTAAGCGTCGCTGCACAGCTATTTTCATGTCTCTCCGGAGATGTTAGATCGGGTTCAAGTCCAGGCTCTGGCTGGGCCACACTGTGCTTAGGGTTGTTGTCCTGTTGGAAGGTGTACATTCGCCCCAGTCTGATGTCCTGAGCGCTCTGGAGCAGGTTTTCATCAAGGATCTCTCTGCACCTTGCTTTGTTCAGCTTTCCCTCAATCCTAACTAGTCTCCCAGTCCCTGCTGCTGAAAAACATCTCCACAGCATGATGCTGCCACCACCATGCTTCACCATAGGGATGTTATTGGCCAGGTGATGAACAGTGCCTGGTTTCTTCTAGACGTGAAGCTTGATATTCAGGCCAAATAGTTCAATATTGGCTTCATAAGACCAGAGAATCTTGTTCCTCATGGTCTGAGAGTCTTTAGGTGCCTTCTGGCAAACTCCAATCGGGCCGTCATTTACTGAGGAGTGACTTCTGTCTGGCCACTCTACCATAAAAGCCTGATTAGTGGAGTGCTGCAGAGATGGTTGTCCTTCTGGAATGTTCGCCCATCTCCCTGACCAAGACCCTTCTCCCCTGATTGCTCTGTTTGTCCGGGCAGCCAGCTCTAGGAAGAGTCTTGGCGGTTCCAAACTTCTTCCATTTAAGAATGATGGAGGCCGCTGTGTTCTTGGGGACCTTCAATGCTGCAGACATGTTTTGGTACCCTTCCCCAGATCTGTGCCTCCACACAATCCTGTCTCGGAGCTCTACGGACAATTTCTTTGACCTCATGGCTTGGTTTTTGCTCTGACATGCACTGTCAACTGTGGGACCTTATGCAGACAGGTGTGTGCCTTTCCAAAGCATGTCCAATTGAATTTACCACAGGATTACTTTCATCAAGTTGTTGAAACATGTCAAGGATGATCAATGGAAACAGGACGCACCTGAGCTCAATTTCGAGTCTCATAGCAAAGGGTCTGAATACAGGTATTTCTGTTTTTTACTTTTAATACATTTTCAAAAATGTCTAAAGATCTGTTTTTACTTGTCATAATGGGGTATTGGGTGTAGATTTATGAGATTTAAAACAAATGTATGAGATTTTAGAATAAGGCTGTAACGTAACACAATGTGGAAAAAGTCAAGGGGTCTGAATAGTTTCGGAATGCTCTGTATGTGGCATTGATATGAGTCAGAAACATTTAGTGTATAATTTTGGTCATAAAGTCAGTCTGGTCTAAAACGGAGTTTGGAGCCTCAGTGCACCACAACAAGTGAATTAAGGTTGCTATTGAATTAGGGCTGCACGGTTAATCAAATTCAGATCGAAATTGCAATATTGACATGTGCAATATCCATATTGCAGGAGATTGCGATTTACTCCTTTCTTTGACACTCCATTTAATACAACATAACGCAATGTATGCTTCCAGCAGAATGTACAGCCAACAACTATGGTTTGCATGCCCTGCCAAAGGACCCTTATTGCACTGCCAACAACTATGGCCTGCCCTGCCGAAGGACCCTAACATGCAGAATAGGTGGATGGAGTTCGATGGTTTCCAGTGGTGGTAAGTATACCGGTAGCTAGACCATAGACTGATGGTTATGTATCTGTTTTTGTATTTTTTGATAATAATTATCACTATCATCGCAAGCATAGCTGATGTTAACTAGCTGGATACCTAACTAGCTAGCTACCTAGCTAGGTAACGTTAGCTGGCTAACGCGTTAGCCTACCTCAATACAACTCGGATTTGGCTTGGAAACACGATAACATTTCAAAAGAAGGCAAATAATTAGTAGGAAAACCTTTTGTCATGATTGTGATTTCGCGAGATTGACTTTAGATGCAGTATAACTTTAGCCAGCTAACTAACATTAGCATTGCTAGCTATTTTTGACAAACTTTGCTAGTAACATTAATGGCAATATTGTGATCTGTTTAAAGTAAATTTGCCATCGTAATATGGCAAACTTGTTTCCTACTAATTATTTGCCTACTTTAATATGTCATTGTATTTCCATGCCACTCTAAATTAGTGTAATTTAGACTAAAGTCACATTAGCCTCAGAGCCATGTCTAAGGCACAAATAAATATTGGATGCAGCTATGGTGGTACTAGCTAACTCATGTCTGACTTCAACAGTGTACTAACTAGCAGCAACAAACTCAAACCAACCCAGGGACATAGCAAAACATGTCACAGTTTGTTGCATAGTGTAACGGCATCACCGGTCTGAATCTAATCCAATCTGGAGCCAGTCAGTCTACATCAGTAATGCATAGAATTAGCTTCCAAATGAGTACAATATTTCTTGGGCTATGTTTATAATTGAGGGATGATGACAATTTGTCATGTTTTTCTGTTAGACAATGTGTACAGTTGGGTGCCAGACTGATGCACTTGGTTTGAACGGATCCTGGGACCTACAAGAAGGAACAAAGGTGGGTATCATAACCAACTTTATCTCATAGTTTCACTTCGGAATTTGCTGTAATTGGATGAACAGGAATTTTTGGACCTATTAATTCTGCGTGGTTACAAGGTTATTTGTGGTGCTCCCGAGTGGCGCAGCGGTCTAAGGCACTTCATCTCAGTGCAAGATGCGTCACTGCAGTCCTTGGTTCGAATCCAGGCTGCATCCCATCTAGCTGTGATTGGAAGGCCCATAGGGTGGTGTACAATTGGCCGAGCGCTGTACAGGTTTGGCCGGGTTAGGCCGTCATTGTAAATAAGAATTTGTTCTTAACTGAGTTGACAGGTTTTATGAAGGTCAAATAAAGAATTCCATGTAGTTACAGGGTTAAAACAACTCAAAGGGTTAATGTATTAATTCTGAGTTAAGGTTTGGGGAAGACCTAAAACAAAATAATCAAAAATAATGTGCTGTTTCCATTAAGTATCATCTAGTACTCTCCCTGCTTGCTTTGGAATTGTGAACTACTGTGGTGGGGTGGTCTAAGCAGTGAACTCTGGTTCTGAACCTTTGGAGTTCAAGCCCAATGCAGTGCCATCATTTTTTGGGGGGGATCAGCATCAACGAAGGCATATATTGATGTCCTCAGGACCTTTTCAAACATCCAAAATCGACGGCTCTTTCTTGTGACTAGCCTGATCATAACATGTCTAGCAATGTAATTGCAATTGTTTAGCGACCTCAAATTATTTAACTCACTGTTCACTTGCTATTTTCACAGCTTGTCGGGCAAGAATAAAAGTGTGTAATGCGACAGAAGTACCCTTGTGACACTTCCTCCGTTGTTGCCAGAGTCTCCCTCGACTCCTATGAAAAGGATACGCCATCAGGGCTCTGGTAGTGACCCGAGTTACTGCCCTGATGACACAGATGGCTTCATCAACAACGATAGGTAATGTGTGTTATGTGAAAAGTTGTATTAAAAATAACCTGGGTTGATAAACTAGTAGGCTTATTCCCCAGCCAAGCAGTTACAACTAGTAGAGTCATTTTGGTTGTGAAGTGCATTATCAAAAAGCTTTGTCATTTTCTTTTTTACAAAATGCAATTTACCACTTGGCTGTTTATTATATCACCCTGTCACAGGCCCTCCCAATCAACATCACCTCATAATATTGCCTGCTGCAGTTGTGGAGCCGTCCAGTTTGCAGCAGAACATGCAGCATAGAGAAGACCAGCAAGGGGGCCCTCTTCGGCATCATGCAGACATGCCCTCGCTGTGAGCATTCCTATGAATGGAACGGTCAGCCACATGTTGGCAAGTATCCGGCCAGCAACCTGCACCTGTCAACAGCAACAGCTTTCACAGGCTCATCATTTGTACAAATACAGAAGGTAACCCACTTCATTATTTTGATACATTTGATAACCCAATTGTGAAACATCATTTATGTAAACTGACATTATTTGTTGTTTATTCTTAGATGTTTATTGATCTACTTCTTAGATGCATTTAATATCCAGGGCATAACCTAGTCTGGTGGAACCAGCCTGATCGCTGTGTTCACCATTCTATTTCACTTCACATGTTATGATATCTGAAGTGAACTAGAAAGGTGAATGGAGCGATCAGGTTGGTTCCTCAAGGCTAATCATTGATAATGTGTGTGTGTGTGTGCAACCAACCAACCAACCAATTGTGGCCAGGAGCTGATCTACGCTGCTATGGCCATCAATGGGGCTTGGGTAAAGATCTCACCTCCAGCTTCACCTCTTGCCTGCTCACCAACTGTCGTCGATGGGGAGACCAGAATTGGGTAGGTTTTATCTGACCTGTTCAAACTTCAACATAGTACCTGTCTGTGTGTCAGATATGACCTATCCTTACTGTCATTGGTAATAGAACAGTGACTATGTGTGTATTTGTTCACAGAAACATGTATGGCGCCAGCACATGGAGACTTGCAAGATGATGTGATGAAGTCCAGACTGACAGATGGGCTTGAAATATATTTTTTACTACACAACACTTTTACTTGTATTGTCTTTTTTATTATTTAATTGGATAGTATCACTCAATATGGGGAAGGGAGAAACCCTGTGTATTCTAGACCAGGATCAGAGAACTATAGGACACCACACAGGAAGGCATTTCCACTCGGACATGTTTGCCAAGGTTGCCCCATTAGCACCAGACAAAAATGCTGATAGGCAAAGTATCTTTATCGGCTGGGAATGACAATAGAAGGTGAAAGGTTCACATTGTTTTATTAGCAGAACACTACTTCTATGGTATTATGTAAAGGGTTGTTTATTCTACATGGACCTGTTACTACATTTGAAAGTTATTAAAACTCTTAGTTTAGAATATCTACATCAATTAAGCAATTGCATTCTTCTGTAGTCTAAAGTTTACTGACCTACTCCTCCGGCATCTCACCATTCAGCTGTCTGTAGTTATTGATCTCAACCTGCAGGAGGTTTGTTTGTTGTGATAGAGTGGGAGGAAACCGCTGTGGCCAAGGTTATGACAGATGGGTGTGTCTTGGTGGTGGCAAGGACACACCAAAGAAACACCACATCAAACCACATTCCCAAACCAAAAAACAAGGCCAAATCAGCAGGTGCAGTTTCCCTTTAAGATTTGCCTAAAAACACAACATGGTGTTGAATGTTCTTCTTCCATCCACTTACCTTGTTGCTGCTGTACCAAGTGGTTTCTATCCCAAATCGGTTCGCATCTTAAATACCTGTAGTGCGTAGCTACTTGTGGGCTGGCTCCTCGTCAAAGAACAGCAGTATCTCTATAGGCAAGGCCCTGCTAAATTGTCACAGCACATGATCTGGACCTGGCTGTGTGGGTGCCTCCAGGGAAAATGCAAATTCCCCAGATTGCAGAGGTAAGCGTATCGTGACAGAAGACCCCAAGGGAAAAAGAAAAGCTCACATAGGGGCCTGCTTGGGCGGGAGTGACTGGAGACTCATCCCTGTAGGGGGCGTAGTATGTATGACTCACTGTTCCTGCGTCAGGTGCTGCGAGACAGGATATGATCCAGTCCAGCCAGCTTGTCCTGCTCCCCTTTCTCCTCCAGAGAGCTCCACACAGTCCTGTAGAATTATGCAAACATATTCCCACACAGCCATTGGGCCCAACTTAAACCTCCCCTTCCAATTGTTCCAGACAGCATTGGCTGTCAAACACACAGATTTGGCTCCTTGTCACAAATCAATGTGTTTGGTTTGGATTCTGTTGAAGCATTAGCTTTGAAATGGAGGTTTGGAAAAGTGCTTGAGGATTCTACGGAAATGCAGTGGGAGCCCACCTACTGAGAGTCTGCTGTTATGCACCTGCCTCATGCATGATAATGGAAACGTAGTGCTGTTGTGTCCCCGTAACACAGAGGACACATAGGAACTGCAGCCAGTCTGGAGTACGGATGTCATCAAGCTTAAAACTAACAGAAGTAGTTCCTTTTAGTCCCTGATAAAGTATCCATATTTTATATATAAACATAACAATCTGTTATGATGCAAAATATCTGGACAAAATGTGTCATTATGCAAATGTATTCTGGGGGCTGACTGCGTTTAAAGCAAGATTGTCTGTCATATTCATGTTAAGACAATAAAATGATAAAGATTCTCACAGAAATAACATCCGCTATTAACCTAAGACATTTTATGCAATATGATTCAATTGAACATGAGAAGAGGAAGGAAAAACAGTACAGTGTCAGATTAGTTACATTTCTTCCAGTGAGTGGTTTGGAGTGGGAAGCTCTAAGCTCTGCAGCTAGGGAATAAGCAGTCATCAGGTGCATTACAAAGGACCCATTTGGGCATGTCTTGATGGGCTGCTGAAAATATTTTAGCCACTGCTCTTTGTCTTGTGTCGGTGTCCTAGAAATAGCTTGAGTGAGTTTATAGCCCTGTGGGCAGTCTCACTTAGGCTAGTCTTAGAATGGCTACTTGGCCCTTAGACTTCATAGTGCAATGAAAGACTTCATAGTGCAATGTTCTTTCTGGCCTCGTCATCCACACAGTGAGAACTGTTTCCCTCTGGTCCTGTTATGCTGTTACGTTTCTCCACACTTAAGAGAGAGTGTGTGTGTCTAGCCCAGTCTTAGCCCCTTCAGTTAACTTGTGCCACCTCAGTTCAAAATGAGTGAGTGACAGGTTGGCGCAAAATCTGTATCTCTGCTGTTGTCAGCACAATGGACAGAGCGCGGCGCGGTGTGTGTTGGGTGAGGGGTCTATGGAAAGCTACTGACTGCGAAGATGGGGTATTTTTTTCATTGAGGTAAAAGGAAAGTTAGAGAGTATGTCTACAGTGAATAGCCTACAAGGCAGGGCTCCAGACCGCCACCATTTAGTCACATTTTGCGACCCTCACTAAAAACATCCTATTTTTTAGGAGGCTAAAATCACGATTTGGTCAAACAGTAAAGTACATTATCCTCATGATTCCTGTAATGAAAGTGTCTGCCTGCCTGCCCCTGTACCTGTTTTACTGGGTCCTGCTGCTGTGTTGAGTGAGCCACTCTCTCTCCTTTCCCAGGGGAAACAAATGCTCAGAGAGAAAGAAAAGTGTTCTGATTGTATAACATTTTACAACACTGCTGTTGTCACAGCTGGAGAGAGAATGTTCTCTGCTTTCTGTACGTATAGCCTACTTTTTATTTCTCAACTCTCAATTATGAACTCAATAGCAACTATTTTACAAATATATTTGATATGGCTTTGAGATATGGAGCGTGCGAAATGTGCATTGGCCATTGTGAGTGCATAGGCCTCATTGGCCGGTAGGCTACCAATGCAGCGTTTTTTGGGACATTAAATGCGCTGTTAGATTAATACATGGCTACTATGAGTGGGTATTATCTTTAGAGTTAGTGATCTAGCTAATGTCTTTTGAGTTTCCACTTAGTCAGGTAAATTAGGCTATGATAGAGCACATAATGCAAAGGAAAATTCATAGATTTCGTTCAGAGATTTAAGGTCAACCTGTCACTTCATAGTCAAATGCATTTGAACTTTTATTTTTATTGTGATATAAGCAGAATTCAATATAATTCCAATGCAAGAACCCAAATGACTCCCCTGCAGCTACATATGGTTGTTTTATCATAGCGATAGATTCATTCTATTCCGGTTGTCTTAGTATCCTATTGTTTTCTGTGTTGTAAATGGAACTGTACGTGTTGGAAACGTGTTTATGCTACGTGGGTCGAATTTGATTCACAGAAGTGTATTGTGCCAAATCACAACGTGTTGCTGAACTCATGAGCGGGCCTATAGGCCTATTTGTTTGTCAAGACAGCTGTGCATGGCTGCATCTCACTGTAGTAGGCTGCATCTTACTGTAGTAGGCTGTATCTCACTGTAGTAGGCTGTATCTCACTGTAGTAGGCTGCATCTTACTGTAGTAGGCTGTATCTCACTGTAGTAGGCTGCATCTCACTGTAGTAGGCTGTAGGCTGCATCTCACTGTAGTAGGCTGTATCTCACTGTAGTAGGCTGCATCTCACTGTAGTAGGCTGTATCTCACTGTAGTAGGCTGCATCTTACTGTAGTAGGCTGTAGGCTGCATCTCACTGTAGTAGGCTGTATCTCACTGTAGTAGGCTGTATCTCACTGTAGTAGGCTGTATCTCACTGTAGTAGGCTGCATCTCACTGTAGTAGGCTGTATCTCACTGTAGTAGGCTGCATCTTACTGTAGTAGGCTGTAGGCTGCATCTCACTGTAGTAGGCTGCATCTCACTGTAGTAGGCTGCATCTCACTGTAGTAGGCTGCATCTTACTGTAGTAGGCTGTATCTCACTGTAGTAGGCTGTATCTCACTGTAGTAGGCTGTATCTCACTGTAGTAGGCTGTAGGCTGTATCTCACTGTAGTAGGCTGCATCTTACTGTAGTAGGCTGCATCTTACTGTAGTAGGCTGTATCTCACTGTAGTAGGCTGTATCTCACTGTAGTAGGCTGTAGGCTGTATCTCACTGTAGTAGGCTGCATCTTACTGTAGTAGGCTGTATCTCACTGTAGTAGGCTGTAGGCTGTATCTCACTGTAGTAGGCTGCATCTTACTGTAGTAGGCTGTATCTCACTGTAGTAGGCTGTAGGCTGTATCTCACTGTAGTAGGCTGCATCTTACTGTAGTAGGCTGTATCTCACTGTAGTAGGCTGCATCTCACTGTAGTAGGCTGTAGGCTGCATCTTACTGTAGTAGGCTGTATCTCACTGTAGTAGGCTGTAGGCTGCATCTTACTGTAGTAGGCTGTATCTCACTGTAGTAGGCTGCATCTTACTGTAGTAGGCTGTATCTCACTGTAGTAGGCTGTATCTCACTGTAGTAGGCTGCATCTCACTGTAGTAGGCTGCATCTCACTGTAGTAGGCTGTATCTCACTGTAGTAGGCTGCATCTCACTGTAGTAGGCTGCATCTCACTGTAGTAGGCTGCATCTCACTGTAGTAGGCTGCATCTCACTGTAGTAGGCTGCATCTCACTGTAGTAGGCTGCATCTCACTGTAGTAGGCTGTATCTCACTGTAGTAGGCTGCATCTCACTGTAGTAGGCTGTAGGCTGCATCTCACTGTAGTAGGCTATAGGCTGTATCTCACTGTAGTAGGCTGTAGGCTGCATCTCACTGTAGTAGGCTGTAGGCTGCATCTCACTGTAGTAGGCTGCATCTCACTGTAGTAGGCTGCATCTCACTGTAGTAGGCTGCATCTCACTGTAGTAGGCTGTAGGCTGCATCTCACTGTAGTAGGCTGTAGACTGCATCTCACTGTAGTAGGCTGTAGACTGCTGCTCACTGTAGTAGGCTGCATCTCACTGTAGTAGGCTGTAGGCTGCATCTCACTGTAGTAGGCTGCATCTCATTGTAGTAGGCTGCATCTCACTGTAGTAGGCTGTAGGCTGCATCTCACTGTAGTAGGCTGTAGACTGCATCTCACTGATTGTAGTAGACTGCATCTCACTGATTGTAGTAGACTGCATCTCACTGATTGTAGTAGGCTGCATCTCACTGTAGTAGGCTGTAGGCTGCATCTCACTGTAGTAGGCTGTAGACTGCATCTCACTGTAGTAGGCTGTAGGCTGCATCTCACTGTAGTAGGCTGGAGGCTGCATCTCACTGTAGTAGGCTGCATCTCACTGTAGTAGGCTGCATCTCACTGTAGTAGGCTGTAGACTGCATCTCACTGTAGTAGGCTGTAGACTGCATCTCACTGTAGTAGGCTGTAGGCTGCATCTCACTGTAGTAGGCTGCATCTCACTGTAGTAGGCTGCATCTCACTGTAGTAGGCTGCATCTCACTGTAGTAGGCTGTAGGCTGCATCTCACTGATTATAGTAGGCTGCATCTCACTGTAGTAGGCTGCATCTCACTGTAGTAGGCTGTAGACTGCATCTCACTGATTGTAGTAGACTGCATCTCACTGATTGTAGTAGGCTGCATCTCACTGTAGTAGGCTGTAGGCTGCATCTCACTGTAGTAGGCTGTAGACTGCATCTCACTGTAGTAGGCTGTAGGCTGCATCTCACTGTAGTAGGCTGGAGGCTGCATCTCACTGTAGTAGGCTGCATCTCACTGTAGTAGGCTGCATCTCACTGTAGTAGGCTGTAGACTGCATCTCACTGTAGTAGGCTGTAGACTGCATCTCACTGTAGTAGGCTGTAGGCTGCATCTCACTGTAGTAGGCTGCATCTCACTGTAGTAGGCTGCATCTCACTGTAGTAGGCTGCATCTCACTGTAGTAGGCTGTAGGCTGCATCTCACTGATTATAGTAGGCTGCATCTCACTGTAGTAGGCTGCATCTCACTGTAGTAGGCTGTAGACTGCATCTCACTGATTGTAGTAGGCTGCATCTCACTGATTGTAGTAGACTGCATCTCACTGATTGTAGTAGACTGCATCTCACTGATTATAGTAGACTGCATCTCACTGATTATAGTAGGCTGCATCTCACTGATTATAGTAGGCTGCATCTCACTGATTATAGTAGGCTGCATCTCACTGATTATAGTAGGCTGCATCTCACTGATTATAGTAGGCTGCATCTCACTGATTATAGTAGGCTGCATCTCACTGATTATAGTAGGCTGCATCTCACTGATTATAGTAGGCTGCATCTCACTGATTATAGTAGACTGCATCTCACTGATTATAGTAGGCTGCATCTCACTGATTGTAGTAGACTGCATCTCACTGATTATAGTAGGCTGCATCTCACTGATTATAGTAGGCTGCATCTCACTGATTATAGTAGGCTGCATCTCACTGATTATAGTAGACTGCATCTCACTGATTATAGTAGGCTGCATCTCACTGATTATAGTAGGCTGCATCTCACTGATTATAGTAGGCTGCATCTCACTGATTATAGTAGGCTGCATCTCACTGATTATAGTAGGCTGCATCTCACTGATTATAGTAGACTGCATCTCACTGATTGTAGTAGGCTGCATCTCACTGATTATAGTAGGCTGCATCTCACTGATTATAGTAGGCTGCATCTCACTGATTATAGTAGACTGCATCTCACTGATTGTAGTAGGCTGCATCTCACTGATTATAGTAGGCTGCATCTCACTGATTATAGTAGACTGCATCTCACTGATTGTAGTAGGCTGCATCTCACTGATTATAGTAGGCTGCATCTCACTGATTATAGTAGGCTGCATCTCACTGATTATAGTAGACTGCATCTCACTGATTGTAGTAGGCTGCATCTCACTGATTATAGTAGACTGCATCTCACTGATTATAGTAGGCTGCATCTCACTGATTATAGTAGGCTGCATCTCACTGATTATAGTAGACTGCATCTCACTGATTGTAGTAGGCTGCATCTCACTGATTATAGTAGACTGCATCTCACTGATTATAGTAGGCTGCATCTCACTGATTATAGTAGGCTGCATCTCACTGATTATAGTAGACTGCATCTCACTGATTGTAGTAGGCTGCATCTCACTGATTATAGTAGGCTGCATCTCACTGATTATAGTAGGCTGCATCTCACTGATTATAGTAGACTGCATCTCACTGATTGTAGTAGGCTGCATCTCACTGATTATAGTAGACTGCATCTCACTGATTGTAGTAGACTGCATCTCACTGATTATAGTAGGCTGCATCTCACTGATTGTAGTAGGCTGTAGGCTGCATCTCACTGATTGTAGTAGGCTGCATCTCACTGATTATAGTAGGCTGCATCTCACTGATTATAGTAGGCTGCATCTCACTGATTATAGTAGACTGCATCTCACTGATTATAGTAGGCTGCATCTCACTGATTATAGTAGGCTGCATCTCACTGATTGTAGTAGACTGCATCTCACTGATTATAGTAGGCTGCATCTCACTGATTATAGTAGGCTGCATCTCACTGATTGTAGTAGGCTGCATCTCACTGATTATAGTAGGCTGCATCTCACTGATTATAGTAGGCTGCATCTCACTGATTATAGTAGACTGCATCTCACTGATTATAGTAGGCTGTTTTGGTTATTTGGATCTCCATTCACCTTTTGTTTGTTTACTGTTAATGTAACTATCCTCAATATAGATTGTGTCACGCCTTTATCGATCTGATATTTTGTTTAGGCCTACTCCTTGGTACCGCTATTTTGTTCTGTTCACATTCATTCGTTCGCATTCACAGTTGTTCGGTATTATAAGCCAAACTGCTATTGAGTATTTTTGTTTTGCATGCATGAATAACTAGGCTACAATTTTAATTTTAGTTTGCATTATTTTGTTACGACAGCGGTCTGTACAGCTGCATTCACATAGGCTGTCTGTATTAGGTGAATTACCCTATCTATCTTGTAGTCTATATTCATGACTAAAACGGCCTAGCTGTATGGCGCTGATTGATACATTGTGCTGATACAAGCGTGAATACTGTAACCTACCTGTCACTTCAGACGCACTCAATGATCTCGGAAGTCTCTGCATTTGAACTTTTTGTTTATTGCGGTATACAATGCCTTGCAAAATAAATTCAGACCCCTTGGATTTCTTCACATTTTATTGTGTTAAAGTGGGATTTGTTTTGTCAATAACTTGCACAAAATACTCTAATGTCAAAGTGGAAGGAAAAAAATATATTTTTTTACAGTTTAATAAAAAATACATAAATAAAATATAGTTGTTGCCTAAGTATTCAGCTCCCTGAGTCCATACATGTTAGGAACACCTTTGGCAGTGATTACAGCAGTGAGTCTATAAGAACTTTGCACACCTGGACTGTGCAATATTTGACCATTATTATTTTTTACTTTCTTCAAGCTCTGTCAAGATGTTTGGGATCATGTCTAGATAGCCATAGTCTTGCCATAGTATTTCAAGCAGATTTAAGTCAAAACTGTAACTTTGCCACTCAAATACATTCACTGTCTTCTTAGTAAGCAACTCCATATATAGATTTGACCTTGCATTGTAAGTTATTGTCCTGCTGAAAGGTGAATTCATCTCCCAGTGTCTGGTGTAAAGCAGACTGAAGCAGGTTTTGCTCTAGAATTTTGCCTCTGTTTAGCCCTCCCTATCCCATTTATTTTTATCCTGAAAACTCCCCAGTATTTACTGATGTCAAGCATACCCATACATGATGCAGCCACCACAATGCTTGAAAATAAGAAGACAGTTACTCAGTGATGTGTTGTGTTGGATTCACCCCAGACATAGGGCTTTGCATTTAGGCCAAAAGGTGTATTCCTTTGCCATGTTTTTTGTTGCAGTATTTAGTGCCTTGTTGCATACAAGATGCATGTTTTAGAATATTTAGTAAATTTCTATTATTCTTATCACTCTTGTCATTTAGGTCATTATTGTGGAAAGGGAAAAGGGAGATACATAGTCAGTTGCACAGCTGAATGCATTCAACTGAAATGTGTCTTCCGAGTAACTACAATGTTGTTGATCCATCCTCAGTTCTCTACCATCACAGCCATTTAGCTCTGTAGCTGTTTTTAAAATCACCAATGGCCTCATGGTAACATCCCTGAACAGTTTCCTTCCTGTCCTGCAGCTCAGTTCAGGACGATTGTATCTTTAATGTGTCTGGGTGGTTTAATACATAATGCACTGCATAATTATAAACTAGACCATCCTTAAAGAGCTATTCAATATCTGATTTGTTATTGTTACCCATCTACTAATCACTGCCCTTCTTTATGAGGCTTTCCAAAAGCTCCCTGGTATTTGTAGTTGATTCTCTGCTTGAAATGCAATTTTTGACTGAGGGACCTTGTGGATGTTGTATGTGTAGGGGACAGAGGAAGAGGTAGTCATAAAAATATCATGTTAACCCCTATTTTTTTCACACCGTGAGTCCATGTAACTTAGTATGTGATTTGTTAAGCCTAATTTAACTCCTGAAATAATTTAGGTTTACCTAAACAAAGGGGTAAAATACTTATATTTTAGTGTTTTTTTTTTTTTTTTGTAATCTTACAAAATATATATGATAATAATTCTTATTATTTTGTGCATATTAAAAATTATAAAATATAACAAAAAAGACTAATACATTTCAATGAAACTTTGTAACACAATAAAATGTGAAAAAAAATCCAAGAGATCTGAATAGTTTTGTAAGGCACTGTAGTGTGATATCAGAATTCAATATAATTCCATTGCAAGAACCCACAAAAATTGTCCCCCCTCACCGATTTCAGCTGCCCCCTTAGGCACTTTATTCTGCCTCCGGGTCTGGTGTAGTCTGACGAAAGGGAGTTCCTTGGGGCGCCTCTTGTCACTAGGTCATCAGTCAAACAGATGTGGATATTTCTCTGTCATTTCTCTGTCATTGTTCTCATTCATGTAATTTACAGATTCATTTTAGCTTAACAACGCCATAGATAGTAGTGCATCTATAAAAATAGATTTGTTGATGCTAAGATGGGAATCCACAGAAGCAAGACAGATGTCGTTTACTTCACTAGTAAATAGAGCTCTAGTGAGGCCTACAATGCCTAGGGCTAAACTTTATGAACTCATAAAATAAAAGCCACAAAACAAAATGCTGAGAGGTTAACTGCTATGTTGAAATGTACATCCAAAATGTAGTTGCAAGCCACATTTAACCAGGGTTCCGCTTAACGCCACCACCCATATGGATAATAACTAGACCAATTACAGGGCTCTGCTTAACGCCACCACCCATATGGATAATAACTAGACCAATTACAGGGCTCTGCTTAATGCCACCACCCATATGGATAATAACTAGACCAATTACAGGGCTCTGCTTAATGCCACCACCCATATGGATAATAACTAGACCAATTACAGGGCTCTGCTTAATGCCACCACCCATATGGATAATAACTAGACCAATTACAGGGCTCTGCTTAATGCCACCACCCATATGGATAATAACTAGACCAATTACAGAGCTCTGCTTAACGCCACCACCCATATGGATAATAACTAGACCAATTACAGGGCTCTGCTTAATGCCACCACCCATATGGATAATAACTAGACCAATTACAGGGCTCTGCTTAACGCCACCACCCATATGGATAATAACTAGACTAATTACAGGGCTCTGCTTAATGCCACCACCCATATGGATAATAACTAGACCAATTACAGGGCTCCGCTTAACGCCACCACCCATATGGATAATAACTAGACCAATTACAGGGCTCTGCTTAACGCCACCACCCATATGGATAATAACTAGACCAATTACAGGGCTCTGCTTAACGCCACCACCCATATGGATAATAACTAGACCAATTACAGGGCTCCGCTTAACGCCACCACCCATATGGATAATAACTAGACCAATTACAGGGCTCTGCTTAATGCCACCACCCATATGGATAATAACTAGACCAATTACAGGGCTCTGCTTAATGCCACCACCCATATGGATAATAACTAGACCAATTACAGGGCTCTGCTTAACGCCACCACCCATATGGATAATAACTAGACCAATTACAGGGCTCTGCTTAACGCCACCACCCATATGGATAATAACTAGACCAATTACAGGGCTCTGCTTAACGCCACCACCCATATGGATAATAACTAGACCAATTACAGGGCTCTGCTTAACGCCACCACCCATATGGATAATAACTAGACCAATTACAGGGCTCTGCTTAACGCCACCACCCATATGGATAATAACTAGACCAATTACAGGGCTCTGCTTAACGCCACCACCCATATGGATAATAACTAGACCAATTACAGGGCTCTGCTTAACGCCACCACCCATATGGATAATAACTAGACCAATTACAGGGCTCTGCTTAACGCCACCACCCATATGGATAATAACTAGACCAATTACAGGGCTCTGCTTAACGCCACCACCCATATGGATAATAACTAGACCAATTACAGGGCTCTGCTTAATGCCACCACCCATATGGATAATAACTAGACCAATTACAGGGCTCTGCTTAATGCCACCACCCATATGGATAATAACTAGACCAATTACAGAGCTCTGCTTAACGCCACCACCCATATGGATAATAACTAGACCAATTACAGGGCTCTGCTTAACGCCACCACCCATATGGATAATAACTAGACCAATTACAGGGCTCTGCTTAACGCCACCACCCATATGGATAATAACTAGACCAATTACAGGGCTCTGCTTAACGCCACCACCCATATGGATAATAACTAGACCAATTACAGGGCTCAGCTTAACGCCACCACCCATATGCATAATAACTAGACCAATTACAGGGCTCTGCTTAACGCCACCACCCATATGGATAATAACTAGACCAATTACAGGGCTCCGCTTAACGCCACCACCCATATGGATAATAACTAGACCAATTACAGGGCTCTGCTTAACGCCACCACCCATATGGATGATAACTAGACCAATTACAGGGCTCTGCTTAACGCCACCACCCATATGGATAATAACCAGATCAATTAGCTCATCACTGGAACTTCAAAGTCCGCCAGTATCCTCACTTTCACCTAATTCACCTCTGTACTGCAAAATACAGCAAGTGATGACAATTTGCCATCGTAATATCATTATAAAAAAAAATTAGAGTTCGAGTTAAGATTTATTTTTAAGTAAGAGTTCTGTGGTCTTTCACCTCAGATGCTTTGCATTACATTAGTTTGTAGGCCAGGTTGCACAGAACTTAAAATATTTGCTTATAAGGTCGATTTTGCGATCAGTGCGGTCTTGGGTCTTCATTCTGCTTGATGTGGATAATGCTAAAAGAACTCTTACATCAATAATATCCAGTCATGAGCACTGCTTATTGAGTAGACTACTACATGAACAGTGTCATGTTCACTGTATTAGAAAGAGTAAGTTTGCCTCATACTGCTGGTGGATAAGCACCTTGTGAACAGAGTGCATCAATAGATTTAGCTTTTTAAAGTTACTTTGACAAGTGTACAAAACCATGTTTTGAGTGCATGAAATGTAAATATAAAGCTCAAGACATTAACACTCAATGTGATGGTTCTGGAGATGGATATCACTCCTTAGAAGACAGACTCCCTGAATTACACAATCATCCAAGTATAAATAAGCCCGCAGATGCTGTTAGTTCATAAAACAAGCAGGGTTTTTTCTTCAGTTTTCTCTAAATCTCTTTAAGTTCTCCACAGATTTCAGTTTAGATAACTTCACAGGTAGACGATGATTAAGGTATTGCTGTAAAAGTGAATGTCTCTGTAGAATTTTTGTTTTTCACAGAGTAACAATCACAAGTTATTCAACGTGCTTTCTCTCTCCACTTTATTACTACATGTAGCTAGTGCTACCTAAATGAAGGCAGCCTAAATATTTCAGATCCAAAAATATTTTCCTTCGAATAACATGTATTAAAATTCCATTTGCTCTCTGCAAACCAACTAAGTTCTTCACCTTTTTAGCCCATTGTAATGTTTTTCTCTGGCACCTGTTCTACCTTCCTAGCAGTAGTCAGTAGTGAGTTGTGTTTCATAGCACTTAACTTATTTTTGTGGGTTTACAGTACATTTTAATGTCATTGAATGTATAGAAAAAATCTTCAAGCATAGTTTACTATTCATAGTCTAATATGTGCATACCATGTTTCATGATGTTGCAGTCTTACAGCCTGATTATAAGACCTGTTTATACTGGTGCCCACAGAGATTTAAATGCAGCCTACTTAAATTAGGCTTTTTTACATACAGCCACTTATCCCATAGAGACTGCTGTGATGAGCAGCCCTTAGGACCCAGACTCTATGTACGTCGAGACAGTTAATTCTTAGGTCACACATGTGCAGTACCAGTCAAAAGTTTGGAGACACCTACTCATTCAAAGGTTTTTATTTATTTATTTATTTACTATTTTCTACATTGTAGAATAATTGTTAAGATGTCAACGCTATGAAATAACACATATTAAATTATGTTGTCACCAAAAAAGTTATTCAAAGTAGCCACCCTTTGCCTTGATGACAGCTTTGCACACTCTTGGCATTCACTCAACCAGCTTCTCCTGGAATGCTTTTCCAACAGTCTTGACATAGTTCCCACATATGCTGAGCACTTGTTGGCTGCTTTTCCTTCACTCTGCAGTCCAACTCATTTCAAACCATCTCAATTGGGTTGAGGTCGGGTGATTGTGGAGTCAAGGTCATCTGATGCAGCACTCCATCACTCTTCTTCTTGGTCAAATAGCCCTTACACAGCCTGGACGTGTGTTGGGTCATTGTCCTGTTGAAAACAAATGATAGTCCCACTAAGCGCAAACCAGATGGGATGGCGTATCGCTGCAGAATGCTGTGGTAGCCATGCTGGTTAATTGTGCATTGAATTCTAAATAAATCACAGACAGTGTCACCAGCAAAGCACCCCCACACCATCACACCTCCTCCTCCATACTTCATGGTAGGAACCACACATGCAGAGATTATCCATTCACCTACTCTGCATCTCACAAAGACACGGCGACTGGAACCAAAAATCTCAGATTTGGACTCATCAGACCAAAGGACCGATTTCCACCGGTCTAATGTCATGTTTCTTGGCCCAAGCAAGTCTCTTCTTATTATTGGTGTCTTTTAGTAGTGGTTTCTTTGCAGCAATTCAACCATGAGGGAATGATTCACGCAGTCTCCTCTGAACAGTTGATGTTGCGATGTGTCTGTTTCTTGAACTCTGAAGCATTTATTTGGGATGCAATTTCTGAGGCTGGTAACTCTAATGAAGTTATCCTCTGCAGCAGAGGTAACTCTGGGTCCTCCTTTCCTGTGGCCGTCCTCATGTTCGGCAGTTTTATCATAGCGCTTGATGGTTTTTGCGACTGCACTTGAAGAAACTTTCAAAGTTCTTGAAATGTTCCGTATTGACTGACCTTCATGTCTTAAAGTGTTGATGGACTGTCTTTTCTCTTTGCTTATTTGAGCCGTTCTTGCCATAATATGGACTTGGTCTTTTACCAAATAGGGCTATCTTCTGTATACCACCCCTACCTTTTCACAACACAACTGATTGGCTCAAATGCATTAAGAAGGAAAGAAATTCCACAAATGTACTTTTAACAAGGCAAACCTGGTATTCCAGGTGACTACCTCGTGAAGCTGGTTGAGAGAATGCCAAGAGTATATATATAAAATATATTTTGATTTGTTTAACACTTTTTACTGATTACCTGATTCCATATGTGCTATTTCATAGTTTTGGTGTCTTCACTGTTATTCTACAGTAAATAGTAAAAATTTAGAAAAAGCCTTGAATGAGTAGGTGTCCAGTCCAAACGTTTGACTGGTACTGTATATAAAGTCAAGGTCATCCATGGCCCCAGGCACTATTGCTTATTTTAGAGAATACACACCAACTTGCTGTCTTCATCAATTAGATTTGCTTATGTCAACTGTTCGGCCATGGATGACTTCCTCCATACAGTATGTTCTCCTCCAATCAACATGGCTTATGGGGGTGGTGTGTTGGTAGTCCACAGCTGGTACCAATAGCTAAATCCTGTGGTGACTTTGCTGGTTAATGCTGAGCATTTGTTTACAGTACTGATCATTTTTCAGTTGGTAATGCTGATGAGAACAGTAGAGAATGATCTTCTGAAAGCTTAGCTGTACACTGTCCTGCACTACCAGAGCTATAGAACTGTCAGGCTTTGTTTCTGTCAGTGTGTGATGCCTGACAATATGTTTGTATGTAATGCATAGCCTACATGCTCCAAGATGTCTGAACAAAATACCCTCAACATTTCTACTTTTGAAATAACATATATTTCGCTGTAAATGATAATCCTTCAGTGTGTTGGAGTATTTTCAGCAGTCGTTTTCTCTTCTATTTCTCCTCTCTCTGCTAATTAAGTATACTCTCTCCCGCTGGGTCACTGCCTAGAAATATCTCCAATTATTTGCCTGACTCCTCCACATCCCATCCTGTGAAGTGTGCAGTGAATCACTGACTCTAACTGGTCAACAGTGGTGCCTCCCTCCTGTGTTGAGAGCTCTGTTCAGCTCATTCTGACGCCTGTCTTCCGCACTGCCTGCCCTCCAGTGCTATCTCAAGCAGGTCACTCGTTCAGTAGTTTGTCCACTCAAAAGGGAAGTAAATATGCTACAGTGTTTAACCGTTCCTCCTCACATGTTTTAATTCCTCTGGAAGGATTTGGGACTCTAATTGGTTTGTAAGAGCTAAGGCTTGCTTTAGAAATGTCTGAAGCTTAAACAAAGTGCCTTTTGCTTTGAGCTATAGGGAAATATACACGCTTAACTTTAATAGAAATTACTTATTTCCTGGAAGATGCTTAGGGTATGTTAATGGAACAGGTGAAATGAAAAGTACTGTATGTCTGAACTGAATAAGATAATTCAAATGTATTTACATTTAAAGTATGTCTGAACGGAATAAGAGAGAATTAAAATGGGATGATATTTTGGGAGAATAATGTCTTCTTTGCTTAGGCTCACCATTACTCCCATGGCTATTTGCCAATAAGCTCCAGTATACCATGTGGCCTTTTCTCGAATTTGACATGACCAATGATGATCCCTAAGAGTTTCAGATTTTGACAGAAGTGTCAAATTATTGACACTGTATGGTTGACCCTGAAGCAAACTATGTTATAACAAAACTCTCGAGTGGTGTTCATATCTATCTCTATTACTCTGGGCTGTATTAGAAAGATCAGGTTTTTTCAAAGCATGTCTGCTGAGAAAAAAGCAAAGAATTAATCATGTTATATTCATAAATGAATGATAAGAACAGGGATATCTCTTTTCCACCTTGAAAAGTGCTATTGCTGTTGTTATCCCTCAAGCCATCAGGGTTAGCTGTGTAACAAGGCTAATAGGTATCACTGTGGCTCTGACTATGCCCTATTTTCCCTGGTTTCTCATTCAGCTCGATTCAGACTCCTTATTTCAAACCCCTTTTGTTTGAATCATGTGGAATAACAGGATCAAATCCAAGATGTAGGTTGTCGATACTAAAAATAGATGCGCGTAGGCAGAGTGGTTATTGACAGAGGAAAACATGATTTCCTTTGGATTTAAAGAATTTGTAATGAGCAGCAACCTGGCTGGTGGAGTCCATTTTTAAAGTGATGTTTTCTGCAAAATGGAGACTTCACACTGTTAGAGAAGAAATATATTCCATTTAGCAGCCGCTTTTATCCAAAGCGATTTACAGTTACAGTATGTGTGTATACATTATGGGGGGTGCCGGGAATCGAACCCACTATCCTGGCGTTGCTCTATCAACTGAGCTACAGAGGACTGAAAAATACCTATTTTGTTATGTATTCACTGTACATAATGTAGAGCACAGTATAGTTGGACCATAGGACCCGCCGAACACACACCTCATGTGAACCATCCTGATCTCTACTCTGTTTCGCTAGCGAGACACGGCTAAATAATGTAGGCAAAGACAGCATGACAGTTGCATGTGTCATCCCTGCTCTGTCAAATTAAAAACAACGCGTTTGAACAGAAATCCCCATTGAGTCCTTTCATGGTTTGAAGTAGACAGTCTTCAGTAACACGTAAACATTTAGTAAGGTCTTTCAAAGGGCACATTGTTTTTAACAAGCCATAAAAATGACTTCAGTTGTTCCAGGCTTGATGTAAAGAGCTGCTTGAGAAAAGACGTAGTACTTTTGATTGCGTGTTGTCATCACATCCAGCTCTACTTGAAGGAGAAAAGTACCAAAGAGCAAGAATTACAACATAGATCAAAATAAAATGGATCATAGGCCTCCATTCAGCCATAAATATGTCCTGAGTAGGCCCCAGTGCCCAGTAGGAGGCCTCCATTCAGCCATAAATATGTCCTGAGTAGGCCCCAGTGCCCAGGAGGAGGCCTCCATTCAGCCATAAGTGCCCAGTAGGAGGCCTCCATTCAGCCATAAATATGTCCTGAGTAGGCCCCAGTGCCCAGGAGGAGGCCTCCCTTCAGCCATAAATATGTCCTGAGTAGGCCCCAGTGCCCAGGAGGAGGCCTCCATTCAGCCATAAATATGTCCTGAGTAGGCCCCAGTGCCCGGTAGGAGGCCTCCATTCAGCCATACGTGCCCAGTAGGAGGCCTCCATTCAGCCATAAATATGTCCTGAGTAGGCCCCAGTGCCCAGTAGGAGGCCTCCATTCAGCCATAAGTGCCCAGTAGGAGGCCTCCATTCAGCCATAAATATGTCCTGAGTAGGCCCCAGTGCCCAGGAGGAGGCCTCCATTCAGCCATAAGTGCCCAGTAGGAGGCCTCCATTCAGCCATAAATATGTCCTGAGTAGGCCCCAGTGCCCAGTAGGAGGCCTCCATTCAGCCATAAATATGTCTTGATTAGGCCCCAGTGCCCAGTAGGAGGCCTCCATTCAGCCATAAATATGTCCTGATTAGGCCCCAGTGCCCAGGAGGAGGCCTCCATTCAGCCATAAATATGTCCTGAGTAGGCCCCAGTGCCCAGGAGGAGGCCTCCATTCAGCCATAAATATGTCCTGATTAGGCCCCAGTGCCCAGGAGGAGGCCTCCATTCAGCCATAAATATGTCCTGAGTAGGCCCCAGTGCCCAGTAGGAGGCCTCCATTCAGCCATAAGTGCCCAGTAGGAGGCCTCCATTCAGCCATAAATATGTCCTGAGTAGGCCCCAGTGCCCAGGAGGAGGCCTCCATTCAGCCATAAGTGCCCAGTAGGAGGCCTCCATTCAGCCATAAATATGTCCTGATTAGGCCCCAGTGCCCAGTAGGAGGCCTCCATTCAGCCATAAATATGTCCTGAGTAGGCCCCAGTGCCCAGTAGGAGGCCTCCATTCAGCCATAAATATGTCCTGAGTAGGCCCCAGTGCCCAGGAGGAGGCCTCCATTCAGCCATAAATATGTCCTGAGTAGGCCCCAGTGCCCAGTAGGAGGCCTCCATTCAGCCATAAATATGTCCTGAGTAGGCCCCAGTGCCCAGGAGGAGGCCTCCATTCAGCCATAAATATGTCCTGAGTAGGCCCCAGTGCCCAGGAGGAGGCCTCCATTCAGCCATAAATATGTCCTGAGTAGGCCCCAGTGCCCAGTAGGAGGCCTCCATTCAGCCATAAATATGTCCTGAGTAGACCCCAGTGCCCAGGAGGAGGCCTCCATTCAGCCATAAATATGTCCTGAGTAGGCCCCAGTGCCCAGTAGGAGGCCTCCATTCAGCCATAAATATGTCCTGAGTAGGCCCCAGTGCCCAGGAGGAGGCCTCCATTCAGCCATAAATATGTCCTGAGTAGGCCCCAGTGCCCAGTAGGAGGCCTCCATTCAGCCATAAATATGTCCTGAGTAGGCCCCAGTGCCCAGGAGGAGGCCTCCATTCAGCCATAAATATGTCCTGAGTAGGCCCCAGTGCCCAGTAGGAGGCCTCCATTCAGCCATAAATATGTCCTGAGTAGGCCCCAGTGCCCAGTAGCCTACTGGCCTGTCAGTGGACGGATGTATAATGTTATTTTGTTCATTGACATTTTTACATTTCGTGTTGTTCTTCGCTGTGTAAAATCAAGACTAAAGGTGACTCTTAAGACAAGACACATTAGTTCCTCATTAACAAGCTGCCAACTTCTTTCTGAGCACTCTCTCTACACTTGAGGAAATGAAAAGTAAACAGAGTAAGGGCCTATTCAATCAGGATCACCACAGCATGTAGACCTCACTGGAGTGAGGCCAAACACTATTACTCCAGAATCACCTGGATACAGGTTTTGATTGAATGGACCCCCTAGTGAACTCTATATGGGTCTGTGAGTAGGGGCAGGTAAGCCAGTATCATTTCATATATCGATGTACTTCACAAATCACACACTAACCGGTGCCCCTGCAAATTGACTCTGTACCGGCACCATCCTGTATATATTGTTATTTTTCACTGCTGCTCTTTAATTTCTTGTTACTTTTATCTCTTATTCTTATCCATATTTTTTTTAAACTGCACTGTTGGTTAGTGGCTCGTAAGTAAGCATTTCACTGTAAGGTCTACACCTGTTGTATTCGGCGCATGTGACTAATACTAATAATAATACATATGATTTTATTTTATTTGACATCCATAAACCCTGAAACAAACATTTGCTGCAGTAGGTTTACTGTCTGTTGGATTGGTAGACCCTTCCAGATCTTTCCGTAGACTGTGCATCAACATAGTAATTGAACAAGATACAGTGGGGCAAAAAAGTATTTAGTCAGCCACCAATTGTGCAAGTTCTCCCACTTAAAAAGATGAGAGAGGCCTGTAATTTTCATCATAGGTACACTTCAACTATGACAGACAAAATGAGGAAAAGAAATCCAGAAAATCACATTGTAGGATTTTTAATGAATTTATTTGCAAATTATGGTGGGAAATAAGTATTTGGTCAATAACAAAAGTTTATCTCAATACTTTGTTATATACCCTTTGTTGGCAATGACAGAGGTCAAACGTTTTCTGTAAGTTTTCACAAGGTTTTCACACACTGTTGCTGGTATTTTGGCCCATTCCTCCATGCAGATCTCCTCTAGAGCAGTGATGTTTTGGGGCTGTTGCTGGGCAACACGGACTTTCAACTCCCTCCATGAACTAGGGGCATATTTGTACGTTTATGTCATTGCATTGTACATTACACCAAAATTGTGTTATAGCCTACAATATCGGGAAAGTGACGGAGCATAATACCTTTTCCTCTCCACTGTTAAGATAATGTACTTATGCATATTGAATCACATCATATTTATTTCACATATCCATTTAATCGTCTCATTCCTTTGAATGTAAATGTGATAATACACCAGATGATCATCACAATGAGTCAGCTGTTTATTCCTCTCCTGTTCTCTCCCAACTCACTGATAAATGTTTTGTCTGTTTATTCAGTTATTTCTCTTGTCAAACTTAAGGGAATGATATTATTTAGAATATCTTGATGGATCTGCCGAACTCTTTTCAACCCATTCATTATTTGGGTTTACGGCAGTAGCTGTGTACTTACAATGGGGCACGCACCAACTGTTCTGTCTGTTCCTTTAGCAATAAAGAAGTCATGTCTCTGAATCAGATCCAACTCGTCTTTTTTGTTTTTGTTTTTTGAGAACACATAACTTAATAAAACGTATTTTCAGAGGAGTGTGACCTGCATACATGTACGTAGCTAGCTGTGATAAAAGAGTTAAGATAATGTCATCACTGAAAAGATGTTTTGTCAGAACAGACAAATAATATCAACTGCCAACACGTCTGGTTACCCATCTACTCCGGCCAAACGCCACACCCACTAACGTTCCTTCTCCAACATGAATGTATGGCGCAATACTAGGGATAGATAAAGCAGGGGCATTAAATACAGGATGTCATCAGGCAACCTGTGATCCGTAAACCAGGAACATTGTAAGAAATCTGAAGAGGAAGGCTCTCAAACATTACCCTTTTGTCCTACTGAACACAGCTGTAGAGGTTTACAGTAATTGAGTCACATGTTGACATCAAACAACCCAACATCTCTGAAATTGAAAAAGTGCAAATATGTCATTCCATGGAAGAGATGACTTCAATATAATTAACAGTACGTGGGCTGATGTTCTGGTAGGGCGCTACAGTACTGCACAGGATGCCAGGCAAGAAACACAGTTAATTTACTTGAACTTGATTTAGCTAAATAATGAGACCATTAGAAACCATTTTTTATAATAATAATAATAATAATAATACTATTGATAATAATAATAGATGTTCATGTAACTCTTCATAATGATTTCATAATGATTTTCCTTCGAGGAAGGAAATTATTGTTTTCAGCATTAAATTGATGGAATTTCGAGATTACTGCTCTTACTACTGCTGGTACTACTGCTGGTACCACTTCTGGCACTACTGCTGGTACTACTGATGTTACCACTTCTGGTATTACTACTGTTACTACTGCTGGTACTACTGCTGTTACCACTTCTGGTACTGCTGCTGTTTCTACTTCTGGTACAACTTCTGGTACTACTACTGTTACTACTGCTGGTACTACTGCTGTTACTACTTTTGGTACTACTACTGTTACTACTGCTGGTACTACTACTGTTACTACTGCTGGTACTACTACTGTTCCTACTGCTGGTACTACTACTGTTGCTACTGCTGGTACTACTACTGATGGTACTACTACTGTTCCTACTGCTGGTACTACTACTGTTGCTACTGCTGGTACTACTACTGATGGTACTACTACTGTTCCTACTGCTGGTACTACTACTGTTACTACTGCTGGTACTACTACTGTTCCTACTGCTGGTACTACTACTGTTGCTACTGCTGGTACTACTACTGATGGTACTACTACTGTTCCTTTTGCTGGTACTACTACTGTTGCTACTGCTGGTACTACTACTGATGGTACTACTACTGTTTCTACTGCTAGTACAATTGTTGTTATTACTGCTGTTACTACTACTGTTACTACTGCTGGTATTACTGCTGCTGCTACTGCTGTTACTACTGCTGGTACTACTGCTGGTACTACTGCTGGTACTACTACTGGTACTACTGCTGTTACTACAACTCGTACTATTTCTAGGACTACTACTGGTACTACTTCTGGTACTACTGGTACTACTTCTGGTATAACTGCTGGTATACTACTGGTACTACTTCTGGTACTACTGGTGTTTCTGGTACTACTGGTACTACTGCTGGTACTACTACTGGTACTACTGGTGGTATACTACTGGTACTACTTCTGGTACTACTGGTGTTACTGCTACTGTACTACTGCTGGTACTACTACTGGTACTACTGCTGATACTACTGTTCTGTTTTTTTCAACATTTTGTAGTGCTAAAAGATCAACTTCTGTTTTGGGCCGATTTGGTAGGTTATTGCTAGGTTAGGTATGTGGTTTCCAGAGGGCTGAAGAATAAACACTTCATTACATCTTCATGCCTCTGCACATTTCAAAATCAGGCAGAAACAAAATAATTTCTATTACAAGATGACATCTTTTCATCGATTGCCCGGGAGGCAAAGGCTTTCGTCAGTTGGCATACTGGTTCAACATTGCCCACTCTCGCAAAACTTTTATTATGAGGTCATCCCATTATGCTGTTGGTACAATTCAGAGATGTAGTAGGTTGAACTTTAAGGTTGACAGTACAGTGGTAGGTTAACCTCAGGTTAACCCACATCATGCATGTTATGATTCATGCCAAACAGTACATATCAATTATGAGAACTAAGACCTGAGTACAAAGACCTCAATACAAAGACCTGAATACAAAGACATTCACTGTGGTGAGGTTACCATTTTCATTCTCTCTGCCTCAAGTGGATAAGAAATAACATGGACTGGTTGGTTACAGTACTGGTTAGCCTACACACATATATTTATCAGCTGTGCTCTCTATCACTCTGAGACGTCCCTCTGATCTTCTGTTTGAGTAGTGCTGACCCATATCAAGCAGATCAAATCCCATGTAGCCTCTTCAACATTGTAATAAAGACCATATGGATTCGGGCTGCTACAAACCCAGTTATGCAGGACACAGAGTTGGTCCTCTTCAAATGGCTGTCCGAATCTCAATTATAATCCCCATTTATTTCCACTGACATAATACTGTCCTCAGCATATTCCGTACAAATCATATCATTGGTTATCCTGTAGTTGATATCCAAACCATCAAAGATGCCAGACCCTGCTATATTTCAGCATGAACTAATCTCCCAGCTAGGTTTGCCAACATCAGCAACAGACTCAAAGCGGCCCATACCTCCTGGATATAGTCTCTCTGTGCTGTGCTCTCCCCATGTTTTTCACTCCCATCAGCATTTTGTGTGAATAGAACGTGTTTCATAAGCCATCAGAGTGCATAAGAGAAATCAATAAGGAATCTGGGTGATAATTAATTAGGGAGCAGGGAATGAATTACTGTTCCTCCCTCTTCCCCCAGATGCAGGTCAGAGTCACACTCGATTTGGGAAGCGCTCTGTTTCTCCATTACAGTGTGCTCAGTGTTTCTGATGTGAGCCCAGTGAGTGATGGGAGGGCGAAGAATTGGGCTATTGTCGAGAGAGGTGGCACTCAGTGGCCAACAATGACATGATCAATGCTTGGGCCAGTGGTTACTGCCAAGAGAAGCCCTTTCCCTCCCTCAATCAGATTAGTCAGTTGTTAGGATAGTTACAGGAAGCTCTAGCCTGGTCACATTTCCCTCCTGCCACACGCAGATGCTGTCGCAGCTTTCAGCTGGACTGGATGTTATATAGCTACCAGTATATTGATTTACATTTCCCAATTTGTCTTCCTTATGTTGGTGGTAGATTGTGTTGAACTGAGTTTTTTTATAGTATTAAATTACACATTATATTTATTCAATGTTTTGAATATCAAATTCTCCAGAAATATACAGCAATATCATTTTCTCCTTTCTAGTAGGAGAGAGGACAATGAGGCACACCTACCCATGCTGGTCTTTGATTAATCAGGGGATTCATTCCATTTCAGTGGTGACTCTGTTTTGACTCCCATTTCAATACATATGAGCCCATGGGTATCTCTATTGCCTGTGGCACAAACTCTGAAAGGCTTCCCTGTTTTCCCCAGCACCCAACATGCTCCATGCTCTTGTCTCCCTGCACACATGCACAGCACACTGAGCTGAGGCCCAATAACTCCCTCTGGCTGTGCAACATGGCATTCATTCCTCTATTTCCACCTTCATAACTCTGCTCCAAATGACTGGGGACCAGACTTATCTCCACGGGCTAATACCCTGCCTGTGATTCTGAAGCTCTGTCCCCATGGCTGCTGGTCTTTCCCTGGGCTCTGGAGCCAGCACAACGAGACCATGGTTCAGCTGCAGGGAGAACAGGGAGGAGACTGGCAGGGTAGTTATCCCCACAAACTAAGTAGAAAACTATAGAACCAACCAACACACAGTTAAACTAATGCTCAGATAAAACAGTTATAACTGGTATAGCAGTTATTTTAAAGTATTGGATGTGATTACTTTCTACCCAAATCTATGGGTGGAAAGTATGTGGGAGAAACTGCAACAAAAAGTTTGTTGGTGCTCTATATTAATGTTTCATAGCATTGACCGTCCAAGGTTTTAAATGTGGATTTTGGTCATTCAGAGCAACAGAAGAGCTCGGTGTCTAAACCCGATGGGGAATCAATAAAACATGTTGCTGGTCTTGAGAGGGACAGGGGTCAACAGTCATCCTATGGAGCTGAAGGTTTTACTGCATGCCCTCACTACCTTACCAAACATGTATGCCATGGAGATTTATCCATTCATAATTTGTATCCACCAGGTATACTTACCTGGTGCATACAAATTATGAATGGATAAATTTGTAATACATCAATAAGTCACTCTCTTTAAATTATGAATGTATAAATCTCCATGGCATACATGTTTGGTAAGGTAGTGAGGGCATGCAGTAAAACCTTCAGCTCCATAGGATGACTGTTAACCCCTGTCCCTCTCAAGACCAGCAACATGTTTTATTGATTCCCCATCAATGGATTGAACAAAAAGAAAGAACATTCAAATAAAAAATATTGAAAAAATAGCATCTCTCACCCAAAATGTACACTTTTCAAAACATTGATCCACAGTCGTTGGCGGCCATGTTTCTCCCAGTCCCAGTAGAGGTTGATGAGATCTTGTGGTGACGTCTTGGTACTGGGGCTCAGCTCCACAAGATGCCTTGTCCCGACCTCCAACAATGTGTCCTGAGTTGGCTCATCAAAGACTCCAGTCTAGCACATCCACCACTGGAGGGATGAATTTTGTCCCACTGCATTTTGAAGATAGGTTAATTAACAGATTGATTTGAACATGGAAATCAAGTTATCCCAGCACTCTGGTTACATCCCAAATGGCGTCCCGTATGTGCTCTGGTCAAAAGTAGGGCACTATAGGGTTAGGGTTCAATTTGGGACATATCCATACACTCTCCTATTGGGTAGTTGACACCAGTTCATCTCCCGAACAAGTGTGTTCCACTTCAGTAGCCAGCATTGTGATGGAGATTACATACAGCACAGCAGCCCAGGGGCAGATAGCCTCATATCAAACTCTGCCTGATCGCTTCACAGACATGCTCTTATCTGATCCTGTGTAGAAGTGCGTTTGCATTTCTGACAGAACTCTTTGAGCAGGTACAGGGCAACGAGCATGTTGCCAGCAGAAAGTATGATATACATTATTATAAAACCATACTTTCCTGTCAATCGGAGCCCATATTTATTTCATGGATGTTACCACAATTCATGTTACCACAACTCATATTATAAAAGAGAGTGGCACACTCTCTCTCTATATATATATATATATATATATATATGTTCATCTCCTTTTTGCTCTCTCGCTCTCTCTCTCTCCTCTCTTATCTCCCTCGCCCTCCCGCACTCTCTCTCTACTCACTCTCTTTCTCTTGCATTGTCACGTACATTCACTGGCCAGTTTTTAGGTACACCCATCTAGTACTGGGTCAGACCTCCCTTTGCCGCTTAGTTCACTCGTTTTGCCCATTCTAACTTTCAATCGAACACTAACTGAATGCCTCAATGCCTGTCTGCTTTATATAACAAGCCATGGCCACGTGACTCACTGTCTGTAGGAGTGATCAATTTTCGTGAACGGGGTGGTGTACCTATTTAACTGTCTGGTGAGTGTACACCAGATGGGTGCAGTGAAATATGTTGTTTTACATGGTCAGCCATAGTAGTACAGCGCCCCTGGAGCAAATTGGGGTTAAGTGTCTTGCTCAAGGTTTTTTCAACTTGTCGTCTCAGGTATCCATACTTAAATGAACATGTTGACACTAATGGGAGAGGGATAGAGCATATTCCTATATTATTAATGCCTTCCTTTTCCCTTTCAATTACATTTAACACCACACTGAATGATGGTGCAAACTGGCAGAGAGGCAGTGCTTTACATGACATTACGTCGTTGCCTTCCTGTTCATAGAGGTAATTGGCAACAGGAGTCACAGTGAGAGCAGGGTCCGTTTGAAGAGCGCCACTCAAAGTTCCGTCAAATTATGCTCTGTTTTGTTACCAAGAGTAACCAATATGGATGGCTCTGTCACATGTGTCCTCCCTAGGAATATCAGACAACGTGGCTTTTAAATTTGCCACTTTCTTCTGCTGGGCCCTCGCTCAGCCATGCCAGTTTGAGAGCAAAACATTTTTTTGAAGCCGTCTACAAATCATGTTTCAGCTCTCTCACTGACATCAGGTTGAACATTGAGCTTTCTGAGAATTCTATACATGTAAAGTAGCCTCAGAAGTTATACATTGTTCACACTGTACAATTCACAGTTGACAATTCATATAAAGAAGACATTTTTACTCCAGCATTTAATCAACCTGGAAATGTCAGAACAGTTAACATAATATTGAATCGGAATCAATTCTTATAATTTCTCTCAGCTAACTCTGTACAGATAGATTGTTTAAATTGATGTGAATGTGATCATTTAGTATCACACAGTTCAAAAGTGAATATGCTCCTCTCTCATCTCTCCTAATTGTGCAAGATAGGGTAAATCTGTTTGTCTGATGGATCTACAATCTCCTCAATATGCCAGTCATATCTGCCTGCAGCCTTTTGTGTAGGAAAACAATCCCTAGTTTTGAGGGATATGAATAATTGTGGTGGAAAGTGGTCACGATTGCTGTTGCTTGTAAGCATGAAATTCCGCCTGCAGCCTGAATCTATTGAACACAATTACAAGCAGGAATGAACACACCATGTACTTGTGATTGGTCCAACCCCAGAATCTGAGAACACAGCTAAAAATGCTCTGGGATGTCTCTGTGAATTAGGGACAGAAGAGAGGAAGAGATTGAAGACAGACTGTGTGTGTCAGTCAATCTGAAACAATATGCAGCGCTGCCATGATCATCGTGGGTGGAGGGAGGAGAGGGGACGAAAAATCTGTTTTATGCTGTTTCAAACCTAGCTAGCTCTGAACAGTGGGGATTGAGTTCAAAGATGGTTCTTCAGGAATTTCATTTTTTCCCCGTGGATCATACACTATCCTTTGTTTACCCTCCAATCCTCTGAAATGTGGCAGATTTAAGTTATATTTTTGAATACTAGGTCTGCAACGGCATAGGCTAATTGGTAAATAATACATACTGTAACCTCCAGTATACAGGCAGCAGTTCATCCTCCCATGCATCCTGATGTGTTTTCCTCCAGTATACAGGCAGCAGTTCATCCTCCCATGCATCCTGATGTGTTTTCCTCCAGTATACAGGCAGCAGTTCATCCTCCCATGCATCCTGATGTGTTTTCCTCCAGTATACAGGCAGCAGTTCATCCTCCCATGCATCCTGATGTGTTTTCCTCCAGTATACAGGCAGCAGTTCATCCTCCCATGCATCCTGATGTGTTTTCCTCCAGTATACAGGCAGCAGTTCATCCTCCCATGCATCCTGATGTGTTTTCCTCCAGTATACAGGCAGCAGTTCATCCTCCCATGCATCCTGATGTGTTTTCCTCCAGTATACAGGCAGCAGTTCATCCTCCCATGCATCCTGATGTGTTTTCCTCCAGTATACAGGCAGCAGTTCATCCTCCCATGCATCCTGATGTGTTTTCCTCCAGTATACAGGCAGCAGTTCATCCTCCCATGCATCCTGATGTGTTTTCCTCCAGTATACAGGCAGCAGTTCATCATCCCTTGCATCCTGATGTGTTTTTGTTTATGTTGGTTTGGTGGAATGAATGCATTTCTATATCCTAGTGTTGGTTTTCATTCTGCATAGAAAATACATCAATAAGTCACTCTCTTTAGATCGATGAATAAATGGATCAGATGGGGACAAAGATGGATTACAGGATACATTTTTGACCAATTATAGATCACTGACCACGTATTTCACCAGTTATAGATCACTGACTATGTATTTCACCAGTTATAGATCACTGACTATGTATTTCACCAGTTATAGATCACTGACCACGTATGTCACCAGTTATAGATCACTGACTACGTATTTTACCAGTTATAGATCACTGACCACGTATGTCACCAGTTATAGATCACTGACTATGTATTTCACCAGTTATAGATCACTGACTACGTATTTTACCAGTTATAGATCACTGACCACGTATGTCACCAGTTATAGATCACTGACTACGTATTTCACCAGTTATAGATCACTGACCACGTATGTCACCAGTTATAGATCACTGACTACGTATTTTACCAGTTTTAGATCACTGACCACATATTTAACCAGTTATAGATCACTGACAACGTATTTCCTCAGTTAGAGATCACTGACTTCGTATTTCACAATTTTTAGATCTCTGATTATGTATTTCACCATTTATACATCTTTGACTACGTATTTCACTATTTATAGATACTTGACTGCGTATTTCACCATTTATAGATCACTGACTACATATTTCACCAGTTATAGATCACTGACTACATACTGTATACATGATGCCACATCAAACAGTGAAATAATGACCAATCGTTAGCCATCATTAACGTTGCATAGATACCATTGGGTCAATAAGCACCACTGCAACCTAGGACTCCCAGTTGACATTCTGTAGATCATCACAAAATCACAAGTCAAGTTTCTACGAAAACCTTTGTTAATTAAGATTCTATGAAAATTTGTGCAGACCCATCAATTACATCATGACATTGGCCTTCTCATCTCCAGTTGTGGAGCAGGCTGACTTTTACATTGGGACATGGTAAAGGCATCCAGCTTTCAAGGACAGAGAGTCCAGCCATCTGGAAACATTAGTGTGGCTTCCTGCCTGATACTGTTATAGTTGAAAGAGCATCCAACCCTAACCTAGTGCAGCTATGACTTGGCCTGGTCCACATCTAACCCTATGCCAGAGCAGCCATGACTTGGCCTGGTCCACATCTAACCCTATGCCAGAGCAGCCATGACTTGGCCTGGTCCACATCTAACCTAGTGCAGCTATGACTTGGCCTGGTCCACATCTAACCCTATGCCAGAGCAGCCATGACTTGGCCTGGTCCACATCTAACCTAGTGCAGCTATGACTTGGCCTGGTCCACATCTAACCCTATGCCAGAGCAGCCATGACTTGGCTTGGTCCACATCTAACCTAGTGCAGCTATGACTTGGCCTGGTCCACATCTAACCCTAACCTAGTGCAGCTATGACTTGGCCTGGTCCACATCTAACCTAGTGCAGCTATGACTTGGCCTGGTCCACATCTAACCCTATGTCAAAGCAGCCATGACTTGGCCTGGTCCACATCTAACCCTAACCTAGTGCAGCTATGACTTGGCCTGGTCCACATCTAACCCTAACCTAGAGCAGCCATGACTTGGCCTAGTCCACATCTAACCCTAACCTAGAGCAGACATGACTTGGCCTGGTCCACATCTAACCCTAACCTAGAGCAGACATGACTTGGCCTGGTCCACATCTAACCCTAACCTAGAGCAGACATGACTTGGCCTGGTCCACATCTAACCCTAACCTAGAGCAGACATGACTTGGCCTGGTCCAATAGTCTCTGTGTACTGGATGTCTTCCTTAATTAAAAAAAAGTGCTTGTCTTTATTGTAGCTCCACTATTAGCCTAATGTAATGGCATTGTCTTTATTGTAGTGTCACTATGTTCGGTAGCATAACTTCCTGAAATAGTGACATTTTCCTGATGTTCACTTCTTGAAATAGACATTTTCCTAATGTTTGGTAGCTCATGTGAGTGACTGTCTAGCTGCTCACTGCCCGCTAACCAGCCAGGAACCCAGACAGGCTCTCAAACCTAGCTGTCCATCATCCAGCACAAATCAGGTACCTTCAGCAGTAGGGAGATACAGTTGAAGTCAGAAGTTAACATAGACCTTAGCCAAATACATTTAAACTCATTTTTTCACAATTCCTGACATTTAATCCCAGTAGAAATTTGCTGTCTTAGGTCAGTTAGGATCACCACTTTATTTTAAAACTGTGAAATGTCAGAATAATAGTAGAGAGAATTATTTATTTCAGCTTTTATTTATTTCATCACATTCCCAGTGGGTCAGAAGTTTACATACACTCAATTAGTATTTGGTAGCATTGCATTTAAATTGTTTAACTTGGGTCAAACGTTTCGGGTAGCCTTCCACAAGCTTCCCACAATAAGTTGGGTGAATTTTGGCCCATTCCTCCTGACAGAGCTGGTGTAACTGAGTCAGGTTTCTAGGCCTCCTTGTTCGCACAAGCTTTTTCAGTTCTGCCCACACATTTTCTATATGATTGAGGTCAGGGCTTTGTGATGGCAACTCCAATTTCTTGACTTTGTTGTCCTTAAGCCAGTTTGCCACAGCTTTGGAAGTATGCTTGGGGTCATTGTCCATTTGGAAGACCCATTTGCGACCAAGTTGTAACTTCCTGACTGATGTCTTGAGATGTTGCTTCAATATATCCACATACTTTTCTTGCCTCATGATGCCATCTATTTTGTGAAGTGCACCAGTCCCTCCTGCAGCAAAGCACCCCCACAACATGATGCTGCCACCCCCGTGCTTCACGGTTGGGATGATGTTCTTCGGCTTGCAAGCCTCCCCCTTTTTCCTCCAAACATAACGTTGGTCATTATGGCCAAACAGTTCTATTTTTGTTTCATTAGACCAGTGGACATTTCTACAAAATGTACGATCTTTGTCCCCATATGCAGTTGCAAACCCTAGTCTGACTTTTTATGGCGGTTTAACAGCAATAATTTCTTCCTTGCTGAGCGGCCTTTCAGGTTATGTCGATATAGGACTCGTTTTACTGTGGATATAGATACGTTTGTACCTATTTCCTCCAGCATCTTCACAAGGTCCTTTGCTGTTGTTCTGGGATTGATTTTCACTTTTTGCACCAAAGTACGTTTGTCACGTTCCTGACCTGTTTTCCTTTGTCTTGTATTTATTTAGTTGGTCAGGGCGTGAGTTGGGTGGGTTTGTCTATGTTTGATTTTCTATGTTGGGATGTTTGTGTTCGGCCGTGTATGATTCTCAATCAGAGACAGCTGTCAATCGTTGTCCCTGATTGAGAATCATACTTAGGCAGCCTGGGTTTCACGTGTGTTTTGTGGGTGTTTGTTTCCGTGTCTGTGTTTGTTGCACCACACGGTACTGTATCGGTTTATGCACTTTGTTTATTTGTTTTGTAAGTCAGTTTCAGTTTCGTTATAATAAATCATTATGAACCCTAACCACTCTGCGTATTGGTCCGATCCGTCTCGCCTCTCCTCGTCCGAGGAGGAGGAAGAATGTGACGATAGCCGTTACAACGTACATCTCTAGGAGACAGAACGCGTCTCCTTCCTGAGCGGTATGACGGCTGCGTGGTCCCATGGTGTTTATACTTTCGTACTATTGTTTGTACAGATGAACGTGGTACCTTCAGGCGTTTGGAAATTGCTTCCAAGGATGAACCAGACTTGTGGAGGTCTCCAATTTTTCTTCTGAGGTCTTGGCTGATTTCTTTTGATTTTCCCGTGATGTCAAGCAAAGAGGCACTGAGTTTGAAGGTAGGCCTTGAAATACATCCACAGGTACACCTCCAATTGACTCAGGCTAATTGACATCATTTATCAGAAGCTTCTAAAGCCATGACATCATTTTCTGGAATTTTCCAAGCTGTTTAAAGGCACAGTCAGCTTAGTGTATGTAAACCTCTGACCCACTGGAATTGTGATACAGTGAGTTATAAGTGAATAATCTGTAAACAATTGAGAGAAATTACTTGTGTCATGCACAAAGTCGATGTCCTAACCGACTTGCCAAACTATAGTTTGTTAACAAGAAATGTGTGGAGTTGTTGAAAAACGAGTTTTAATGACTTCAACCTAAGTGTATGTAAACTTCCGACTTCAACTGTATAAGAAGTCAGTGAGAGATATACACTGAGTGTACAAAACATTAGGGACACCTGCTCTTTCAATGACATAGACTGACCAGGTGAATCCAGCTAAAAGCTATGACTCCTTATTGATGTCATTTATTAAATCCACTTCAATCAGTGTAGATGAAGGGGAGGAGACAGGTTAGGATGTTTAAGCCTTGAGACAATTGAGGCATGGATTGTGTACAGTATATGTGCCATTCAGAGGGTGAATGGGCAAGACAAAATATGTAAGTGCCTTTGAATGGTGCACCGGATTAAATGTGTCAAGAACTGCCCCGCTGCTGGGTTTTCCTCGCTCAACAGTTTCCTGTGTGTATCAAGAATGGT
Organism: Salvelinus fontinalis; assembly: GCF_029448725.1. Taxonomy (NCBI): domain Eukaryota; kingdom Metazoa; phylum Chordata; class Actinopteri; order Salmoniformes; family Salmonidae; genus Salvelinus; species Salvelinus fontinalis. Next base: position 22,671,800 of record NC_074693.1, read on the forward strand.
CCACCACCCAAAGGACATCCAGCCAGCTTGACACAACTGTGGGAAGTATTTGAGTCAATTCGGGCCAGCATCCCTGTGGAACACTTACAACACCTTGTAGTCCATACCTTGATGAATTGAGGCTGTTCTGAGGGCAAAAGGAGGGGCGGGGGTGCAGCTCAATATTAGAAAGGTGTTCTTAATGTTTTGTTCACTCAGTGGAACAGTACAGTAGGTTAACTGCTAGAAGATTATAATATGGGTGAAGAGGCAGCAAGGAGGAGGAAGAGGGGATATGCATACACACACCAAAGGTCCATCACTGCTTGGACTGGGATAAATCCTTATCTGTGTTGTAATGTCATCATCATTGCCATAATACCAGCCATGCATAGTCTCCTAGGTATGGAGCCAATCACATGATAATGAAACCTGCTGTGAAGCACTTCCTTTAAACTACTTCCTTTACTGAATTACTTCAACGATTGTTTATTGATCTGGAAAATGTGGTGATGCTGGGAACAGTCAGAGTTATGTGTATCTCTGTACTGTGAGTAGTTTTTTTCAGCATGATCATTTCCTCCATCTTAATTGGAATACAAATGAAAAAGGGCAGCACACATGGCAGATTTGTAATAATGGCCGTATCCTTGTGTTTTTGAGGAAAACATCTGCCGTGCTTACAGAGGGATATCTTAACAATTAAAGCATGGAAGTCTGAGGAGCTGTCTGAGGTCTCCAGGGTACGCCGTTCCCCCTCAGAGTCCAAAATTAGACGTTTTATTTTGAATCACTCTGAAAACACTTCAGGGACTGCTCGCGTGTGTTTGTTCTGTTAAGTACACTTAAAATGTTGATGTGATCCGCAAGCATTTTCTGATAGCGACCTCTTGCCATAACTCATTCCGCAAACGATGCAAGCTAATGTTTGACAAATGTGTTGCCACTCGGGATTTTCAAACACCGGTATAATTAACTTTTGTCTAAGCTTGATAAATTGATCCATACCAAAGACAGCAAAGTTCTCCTCTTAGTGAGTCTCTTTGGAAAAAGTATGCACAAGCTATAGGATGACAGCGAGGGCACAAAATACTTATTGTATTGTATTGTATTGTACAGAGCGAACTGGACAGATCATGCTCTCAACGCTTTTAGGAACTACCATTTCAATGATGTGCCACACGACCTTGGCGACAGCCAGCCAGTACAATACTTTCGCCCCCCATGCTGAATAATTGCTTCAACATAATAATGAACTTCAGAGCTCAGTGTCAGGTAAAACGGCTGCCTGAAATCACAACTGGCTAGTAGGGAAGGAGATTACATTCTAGCCCATGTGAGGAGAAGACCTGCTGGGTTATCTGGGCTCAGATGTCCCCTCACCGCCCTTCACTAAGGATTATGAGGAACTCTTGTGTGCCTTTACATTTGGCACAGGCTCTGACAATAGCAGGTGTCCTTAGCATCTGATCCACTCTAACCTCAGAATTGAAAGAATTGGAACAGTGGTCAGAAGTTAGAGGAAACCTGCTGTGTCTGCTTTTCACATTCAGCCAAATTTGATAGCACAGTAATGAGGGAGGGCAGGGATGTTTTAGGTTGGGTTTCAGATAAAAGGTGTGTTTAGCAGTAACTTTATTAAACAAATCATGATGTGGTCTGTAAATGTCTCAGGTTTTGGGATTTTAAATAAATAGCAGAGATCTTATAGCAACTTCTAACACTGATCTAACATATTGCAAATGGAATGCCAATGAAAACATGTATTGAAGGAAATTGCATATTTTCTGGTTGTTGGTAGAAATCGTACGTTTGACCAGAATTTGTCAGCTACATCCAAAGGGGTGTTTTGATGTAGGATGACTCCCACTTCTAGATCCTTCATTAAAAAGATTTCTTGGCATTGTCCAATTAATGAATTGAGACAAAAACACGTATTCTTGCCAGAGGACTCCGTGTGTTTCTCATTCTAATTGTGAGCCACCCTTTTATCAGAAATAACTTGATGCTATCTAATTATTGCTATACAGTCAGGCAACAATCCATGAACTAGACATGTCCTAATTCTTTCCTGTACACTTACCAGAAACCTGCAGTGAAACAATGACAGAATATGATAGACTTGCAGTTAACAGATCACATTGGGGAGTATTACAGTGTTGAAGTAGACACTTGTTGTCACTTTTGAGAATAAACATATAAAACAACGCATATGGAAAATATAGTATTAAGAAAAGTAATCCCTATTTAAAGCCAGCCAAATATATTCTTATTCTAGAGCATCATTAGATTCTACCTAAGTGAGTGGGGGGTAATACAGTACCTCCTCTAGTTGCATTGTCAACTCCAACACACATTCCCAGTAACAAGAGGCCACTTTAGTCGAGTGAGTCAACCTTCCTCCATCTGACCTTATCTGTGGGGGCACAGGCTGCCCTTCTAGACTCCTCTGGCTTAAGGGCAGCCTGTCCATGGTGGAAGTAGACTGCGGCATAGGCCTCTGTTTACTGTATGATTGTGTCACCTAACCGAGCCACCCCATGATGTTCTTTTGAATACATGCATACTGGCATTTCTCAGCCCTTCTCGAATGTTGGCAGAGGAGTTGTGCATTTGCTGAGGGGTTGGCCTGTGTTCTGGTTGAGAATGGCTTTGTAGCTATTCTCACGACGCATACTGTATATCTATCCTTAAGCATGTCAAGAGCTGCCATGCATAATGAGTAATTATGAGCGCAAGGTACAGTAAATATAGAATGTTAATTATTTTTGCCTCGATTCAATTCGGAGCTCATTTCAGCAAGGTGCACTAACCAGTTTTTTATAGTTAGCTGTATGCCCATGTCCCCCTTATTAGAATGTCACTTCTGCTGATATTTCCCAAATGTTTGTTTGTGAGGATAGCTGTTCTGAAGCCCTCTTCTCATAGCTGTGTACCCTCATTCAACTTATTTACTGTAAGCTAATGATCTAATGTCATTACCAGCTGACTTGATGAGATGAGAGAGAGGCGTTGTCTTGTGCTGTTAACTCAGCCGATATAGTAAAGAGTATAAATGAAAGAACATTGGCTTGGCTGCCATGACGATGATCTAACAGTTTAACCTCGTCAACAACCTTCAGGACTTCCTGAATCACTCTTTCAACCAGGAAATGATGGACCTCTAAAGTGCCTACATGCTGCTTTACCTTGACTCTGGCTGATAGAGTACCCCATCAAATAATGCCAGCATGGCTCCTCTGCTAAACACCATTTTTTTGCCTTGTCTGAAGTAAATGAACACAACCTTACCTTAACACAACCCTACCTGAACACAAGCCTAACTTAACACGACCCTACCTTGAAACAACCCTAAATTACACAACCCTAACTTTACACAACCCTAAATAAACACAACTCTAACTGAACACAACCCTAACTTAATACGACCCTAAATGAACGTAAACCTAACTTAACACAACCCTAAATGAACACAACCATAACACAACCCTAAATTAACGCAACCCTAACTGAACGCAACCCTAACTGAACACAAACCTAATTTAACACAACCCTAACTTAATACAACTCTAAATGAACACAATCCTAACTTAACACAACCCTAAATGAACACAACCCTGACTGGACACAGCCCTAACTGAACACAACCCTAACTGAACACAACCCTAACTGAACACAACCCTAACTGAACACAACCCTAACTGAACACAACCCTAACTGAACACAACCCTAACTGAACACAACCCTAACGGAACACAACCCTAACGGAACACAACCCTAAATGAACGCAACCCTAACTGAACACAACCCTAACTTAACAAAACACTAACTTAACAGAACCTGATGATTTGATTTTGATTTTTTTGCCCAGTATTCCACGTATTGTGTCCTGCAGTTTATACTTGTTCCTGTCAGTGCAATGTATGTTTTGATATTGTGTTCTAATAATGCATTTTCTGGATCAAAGATAGGAAGCAATCCATATATGGACTTCAGATAAGGTCATAGGTTTATTCTGGATTAGTAAAGGTTTATGATACCCTCCGTTCTTCCCTGTGTATTACAATGTATTTTCTGTTAAAGTAATACTCTGAGAAAGCCTGTCTATTCCATTTTTCACCCATGATGAAAAGAAAATTGGGAGAAATAGAGAGAAAATGCAACATGACATATTTGTGGAGTTTCTTTTCAAGTGTGTGATTCTGGCCGTCTGTTGTGGCTCTGAGACGTACACCTCCAGGTAGATGGATCTGTTGTGGCTCTGAGACGTACACCTCCAGGTAGATGGATCTGTTGTGGCTCTGAGACGTACACCTCCAGGTAGATGGATCTGTTGTGGCTCTGAGACGTACACCTCCAGGTAGATGGATCTGTTGTGGCTCTGAGACATACACCTCCAGGTAGATGGATCTGTTGTGGCTCTGAGACATACACCTCCAGGTAGATGGATCTGTTGTGGCTCTGAGACATACACCTCCAGGTAGATGGATCTGTTGTGGCTCTGAGACATACACCTCCAGGTAGATGGATCTGTTGTGGCTCTGAGACGTACACCTCCAGGTAGATGGATCTGTTGTGGCTCTGAGACGTACACCTCCAGGTAGATGGATCTGTTGTGGCTCTGAGACATACACCTCCAGGTAGATGGATCTGTTGTGGCTCTGAGACGTACACCTCCAGGTAGATGGATCTGTTGTGGCTCTGAGACATACACATCCAGGTAGATGGATCTGTTGTGGCTCTGAGACGTACACCTCCAGGTAGATGGCAGCCAACACTTCTGCAGCAGGCAGCCTAGCCTGTTTGCACTTCTTAATGATGATTCAAACATGTATCAGATACAATCCTCCTCTTAGCAGGACTGAAGGGTTAACTCCTCTTCTCCTCAGTAAGGATGTGACTTCGTCACACTCATATGGAACATCTCTAGTGAAGGCCTCCACAGCAGGGAAGGCAAGGTTCTCTTTAGAAATCAAAGCACAACACCAAGACTGACTCATACATGCCATTATTCTCTTAAGGAGAAAATGAAACAGGCTCTTTAAATGATATATTTCTGTGTCCATGTTTGAGACATTTATCTTGGAGACACATAATGAAAGCTATGTGTGTTTTATCCTATTGTTGTCTCATTGATGTGGGAATATGTCTTGATGTTGTATTTTTCAGACCGGCTTTCTGGGTTTGCTTTTTTACGTGCTGTCTTTTCCTTAAAAATAACTTTTGTTCTTGAAATGCGTAGACTATCGCATTTAAATGTATTTATGAGTCAAATATTCAATTTTTAAATTTATTATTATTTCATCAAAAGGCATGGAAGACTCTTGTAGAGGAGATGTACTTTAACCCTACTCTCTGTAGTCCTATGGCACCTGCCTTTCATGACAGACAACATCTATGGCACCTGCCTTTCATGATAGACAAAATATATGGCACCTGCCTTTCATGATAGACAAAATATATGACACCTGTGTCACGGATCCCCCCGGTACTGCTGCTCATTCTGTTCACCAGTTCCGGAGGTCTACGTCACCGGCTTTCTAGGCTTGACTAAACGGGATTCATTATCATCAACCCCGGACTGTCTTGTCTGCTTACACACACCTGGTTCCCATTTTCCCTGATCAGTATGTTATGTATGTGCCCTCTGTCTTTGTCGGTTATTGTTCCCATGTCCGTTGGTGGTGTGAGTACCTATACGTTGGTTCAGCTGTTATGCTGCGTGCTTTATATATTGTGTATTACGGGTATCGTCCGGTGGCATTCAACAAGGTGTACCCATACTCTGTTGTTTTTGTAAACGGGTTTGTTTTGGGTGTATTAAAAACCCCTCTTGTGTATTCCTGCTCCTGTCTCCAAATCCTTTATACCCACGTGACAACCTGGCCTTTAATGACAGACAAAATCTATGGCACATGGCCTTTAATGACAGACAACATCTATGCCACCTGGCCTTTAATGACAGACAAAATCTATGCCACCTGGCCTTTAATGACAGACAACATCTATGCCACCTGGCCTTTAATGACAGACAAAATCTATGACACCTGGTCTTTAATGACAGACAAAATCTATGGCACCTGGCCTTTAATGACAGACAACATCTATGTCACCTGGCCTTTAATGACAGACAACATCTATGCCACCTGGCCTTTAATGACAGACAAAATCTATGTCACCTGGCCTTTAATGACAGACAAAATCTATGACACCTGGTCTTTAATGACAGACAAAATCTATGACACCTGGCCTTTAATGACAGACAAAATCTATGACACCTGGTCTTTAATGACAGACAAAATCTATGGCACCTGGCCTTTAATGACAGACAACATCTATGGCACCTGGCCTTTAATGACAGACAACATCTATGCCACCTGGCCTTTAATGACAGACAAAATCTATGGCACCTGGCCTTAAATGACAGACAAAATCTATGGCACCTGGCCTTTAATGACAGACAACATCTATGGCACCTGGCCTTTAATGACAGACAACATCTATGGCACCTGACCTTTAATGACAGACAACATCTATGGCACCTGGCCTTTAATGACAGACAACATCTATGCCACCTGGCCTTTAATGACAGACAAAATCTATGACAGCTGGCCTTTAATGACAGACAAAATCTATGGCACCTGGCCTTTAATGACAGACAACATCTATGGCACCTGGCCTTTAATGACAGACAAAATCTATTCTACCTGGCCTTTAATGACAGACAACATCTATGCCACCTGGCCTTTAATGACAGACAAAATCTATGACAGCTGGCCTTTAATGACAGACAAAATCTATGGCACCTGGCCTTTAATGACAGACAACATCTATGGCACCTGACCTTTAATGACAGACAACATCTATGGCACCTGACCTTTAATGACAGACAACATCTATGGCACCTGGCCTTTAATGACAGACAACATCTATGCCACCTGACCTTTAATGACAGATAAAATTACGTTCACTTGAATCTGAATTGCATAACCCTTCTTTAGCTATTGATAATGATAAGCATGATTGTTTGGTACGACTAACTGAAAAGTTGCATGTGAATCAGTGCAGATATTCGAATGCACAATTTAGCATTTTCTTGCAAACATACACTGTTCTTAACTTGGAATATCTCTGCAAGAGGAAACAAATGCACATGAATGAATGTCAGATATATGGCTCAGTGGCTGTGTGGCAATATGCATGTATATTTAGGTAAGTGAGTGAGATATGCACTTGTCAACTTTCCAGTTGTTGCTGTGGACTCCAGAAACCCAGTGGCATTATTTCACAGTACCACCTTTCCCGCTCCTGTCGTTGGTCATCTATAAATTCAGCCTCTTTGATTTCTGCCAGGCACTGCAAACCTGCTGACGAGCAGAAAATACTCAATAGATGTCCCCCATCAGCAAAGTTATACATTTAGTTGCATGTTTTTAGGGAGGTTGGTAAGGGAGAAATAAGACAGGCATTTAGCATGTAGAGGGGCTTTGGGGAGCTGCTGAATAGTTTGGTCTAATGAAGAGAGTGAGAGACCTCTTCCTTTAGCAACCATTGAGTCTATATGTTTTGATCATGACAACTTGCTATTTAGAGTTACACCCAGCAGTTTAGTCTCCTCACCTCAATTGCCACATTATTCAATAATATAGTGAACAAAAATATAAATGCAACATGCAACAATTTCAAAGATTTTACTGAGTTACAGTTCATATAAGGAAATCAGTCAATTTTAAAAAATGAATTAGGCCCTAATGTATGGTCAGGGGTGCAGCCATGGGTGGACTTTGGAGGGTATAGGCCCACCCACTGGGGAGCCAGGCCCAGCCAATCAGAATTTGTTTTTCCCCACAAAAGGGCTTTATTAAAGACATAAATACTACATATTTGTTTCAGCTCATGAAACATGGGACCAACACTTTACATGCGTTTAGACCGGACATATTTAAGCAGAAACGCAATGGATTATGGTCACTGTAGTTAATTACCATGTTTTCTGCGCTAAACTACAGTATGTAGAATATTAGCCTGTTGGAAACTACAACTCCCTACTACATTGCACAGCTCAAGCTTGATCTGAATTATCTCTATAGAAACCTCACAACAAAACAAACCTCACACCTCACAACAAAACCAAAAAATGACTAAATGAAATTCTAATACTTGAACTGATGTCGATCAATTAGTTGTTTAAAAAATTAAATGTTGGTTAATCTCACAGCACCAAGAACTTGTAATCTAATGTATGATAAAACACACAGATCCCTAGTATATGATTGTCACCAAAATCACATCTATGTCAAATCCCGGTGAACAGCAGGATTCTTTCTGAGCTGTCATTATTAATCCAGACATCAACATACCCATTAGATCAGCCAGTCACCATTCATCTTCATGAAAGGAGATGACGGGGAGATAAAGTATATTTGTACTGTTTAGTGAAGTCCAGGTGATATACAGACAGGATTATTAGCATGTTGTCACAACTGCTTTTCTCCAAGAATGTACATGATGATGACTGAATGCAAAGTAGTCAATTTCCTATTCAACGTGTTTGTCTGTCGTCATTACTCTACAGTCTAAGTTTGCTGTGGTAGCATTACAACATAATCAGCTTGAAATTAGTCACGGTTAATAGTCACAATACCATACAGTGCTTTTGGAAGTATTCAGACCCCTTGACTTTTTCCACATTTTGTTACGTTACAGCCTTATTCTAAAATGGACCAAGAATCTGATGGTCACTCTGACAGAGCTCTAGAGTTCCTCTGTGGAGATGGGAGAACCTTCCAGAAAGACAACCATCTCTGCAGCACTCCACCAATCAGGCCTTTATGGCTAGACGGAAGCCACTCCTCAGTAAAAGGCACATGACAGCCCGCTTGGAGTTTGCCAAATGACACCTAAAGACTCTCAGACCATGAGAAACATGATTCGCTGGTCTGATAAAACCAGGATTGAACTCTTTGGCCTGAATGCCAAGTATCACGTCTGGAGGAAACCTGGCACCATCCCTACGGTGAAGCATGGGGGTGGCAGCATCTTTCTGTGGAGATGATTTTCAGCGGCAGGGACTGGGAGACTAGTCAGGATCGAGAGAAAGATGAACGGAGCAAAGTACAGAGAAATCCTTGATGAAAACCTGCTCCAGAGCACTCAGGCCCTCAAACTGGGATGACGGTTCACCTTCTAACACGACAATGACCCTAAACACACAGCCAAGACAACGCAGGAGTGGCTTCGGGACACGTTTCTGAATGTCCTTGTGTGACCCAGCCAGACTTGAACCTGATCAAACATTTCTGGAGAGACCTGAAAATAACTGTGAAGCAACACTCCCCATCCAACCTGACAGAGCCTGGGAGGATCTGCAGAGAAGAATGGGAGAAACTCCCCAAATACAGGTGTCCCAAGCTTGTAGCGTCATACCCAAGAAGACTCAAGGCTGTAATCGCTGCCAAAGGTACTTCAACAAAGTACTGAGTAAAAACCTGTTTTTGCTTTGTCATTATGGGTGTTGTGTGTAGATTGATGAGGGAGAAAAACGATTGAAGCAATTTTATAATAAGGCTGTAACATAACAAAATGTGGAAAAAGTCAAGGGGTCTGAATACTTTCCGAAGGCACTGTATCTAACCTATTGCTTCTTGATTGTTTCGTGAATTGACAGGTCCCCCTGTTCTTGTTGACTCATAGTTGTAACCCACACATGAAAGGCTTTTGGCTGGTATTTTTCAATGGCACAGGGATTTAGCCTAAAGCGCAGCAGCAGTGCACAGGCCCTTGAGTTCCTGTATGCTAATAGTCAGGTGAAAAGGATCTTTGTTCCCTTTGTAGCATCTGCTCATTGTTTCTGAGGGGGAAAAGGGCTCTGCTCTGCAGCATTGATATGGGGCACATACGCCCCTGGAGCCCCTAAAAGCCATCCACAATGGACCATGAACAGGTTTTGAATGAAATCCAGACAAAGGCTGAAGAGACCTGTGTTTGACACCTATCCATCAGCAGCGGAGCGAGTGGCAATGGCCGGTTCAACAATCCGCCCACTGGAAACACCTGTGTCGCCCGTGGCCCCCGCGTCTGGTAATGATCTGCCAGTTGTAGCACAGAGCCATGTGTGCCCATCATAGGGGGGAAATGATGAACAACAATGTTGTCCGTCCTTAATTATCCTCCTCCGTGCTTTATTAAAATGTCATTTGGTCCTAATCAAAGTAATATCCTGTAGGTCAGACAATAAAGGAGATCACCTGATAGCAGCCCTGTTTCCAGGGGAGCGTGATCCGAGTCTCTGCTGACGGCAAACTCATTACGGACTATAATGAATCAAGTACACAGCAGGACACAATTGCATTTGTATAGTGCTATTTGATCATAATGATGTGTGCTCCTCTACCCTGCATACTGTAGTACCAAACCAAGTAATATGAAATAGTTGATTTGATTTTAGCCTAGCTAGCTGTATGATGTTTCAAAGTTATGCTAGTGTTTGATGCCTTGTTGATTAATCTAAATGAGTCATCTAAGACAGGTGGTATATTTTCCCTTCATGCTTATAGTAGCCTATGTGCTGTCCAGTTTATGCAACGACATTAACCCTATATTTATACACTGAATGTACAAAACATTAAAAATGCCTTCCTAATATTGAGTTGCATACCCCCACCCAAAGGACACTACATGGTGTTTAAAGCGTTCCACAGGGATGCTGGCACATGCTGACTCCAATGCTTCCAACTGTTTTATCAAGTTGGCTAGATGTTCTTTGGGTGGTGGACCATTCTCAATGCACACGGGAAACTGTTGAATGTGAACAACCCAGCAACGCTGCAGTTCTTGACACAAAACGGTGGGCCTGGCACCTACTACCATACCTTGTTCAAAGGCACTTAACTATTTTGTCTTGCCCATTCACCCTCTGAATGGCACACATACACATTCCATGTCTCAATTGTCTCAAGACTTGAAAATCTGTCTCCCCCTTCATCTACACTGATTGAAGTGGATTTAACAAGTGACATCAATGAGGGAACATAGCTTTCACCTGGATTCACCTGGTCACTCTGTGTCATGGAAAGAGAAGGTGTTCATAATGCTTTGTACTTAAGTGCATATCCATGTCTTCAGTCCACTGTCCCCGTGGTCTTGTATTGCCAGACATTACACCATATTGTTATGGAGACATTACACCATATTGTTATGGAGACATTACACCATATTGTTATGGAGACATTACACCATATTGTTATGGAGACATTACACCATATTGTTATGGAGACATTACACCATATTGTTATGGAGACATTACACCATATTGTTATGGAGACATTACACCATATTGTTATGGAGACATTACACCATATTGTTATGGAGACATTACACCATATTGTTATGGAGACATTACACCATATTGTTATCAAGACATTACACCATATTGTTATGGAGACATTACACCATATTGTTATGGAGACATTACACCATATTGTTATGGAGACATTACACCATATTGTTATGGAGACATTACACCATATTGTTATCGAGACATTACACCATATTGTTATGGAGACATTACACCATATTGTTATGGAGACATTACACCATATTGTTATCAAGACATTACACCATATTGTTATCGAGACATTACACCATATTGTTATCGAGACATTACACCATATTGTTATGGAGACATTACACCATATTGTTATGGAGACATTACACCATATTGTTATGGAGACATTACACCATATTGTTATGGAGACATTACACCATATTGTTATGGAGACATTACACCATATTGTTATGGAGACATTACACCATATTGTTATGGAGACATTACACCATATTGTTATGGAGACATCACACCATATTGTTATGGAGACATTACACCATATTGTTATGGAGACATTACACCATATTGTTATCAAGACATTACACCATATTGTTATCAAGACATTACACCATATTGTTATCAAGACATTACACCATATTGTTATCAAGACATTACACCATATTGTTATGGAGACATTACACCATATTGTTATCAAGACATTACACCATATTGTTATGGAGACATTACACCATATTGTTATGGAGACATTACACCATATTGTTATGGAGACATTACACCATATTGTTATGGAGACATTACACCATATTGTTATGGAGACATTACACCATATTGTTATCAAGACATTACACCATATTGTTATCAAGACATTACACCATATTGTTATGGAGACATTACACCATATTGTTATGGAGACATTACACCATATTGTTATCAAGACATTACACCATATTGTTATGGAGACATTACACCATATTGTTATGGAGACATTACACCATATTGTTATGGAGACATTACACCATATTGTTATCAAGACATTACACCATATTGTTATGGAGACATTACACCATATTGTTATCAAGACATTACACCATATTGTTATCGAGACATTACACCATATTGTTATGGAGACATTACACCATATTGTTATCGAGACATTACACCATATTGTTATGGAGACATTACACCATATTGTTATGGAGACATTACACCATATTGTTATGGAGACATTACACCATATTGTTATGGAGACATTACACCATATTGTTATGGAGACATTACACCATATTGTTATCAAGACATTACACCATATTGTTATGGAGACATTACACCATATTGTTATGGAGACATTACACCATATTGTTATGGAGACATTACACCATATTGTTATCAAGACATTACACCATATTGTTATCAAGACATTACACCATATTGTTATCGAGACATTACACCATATTGTTATGGAGACATTACACCATATTGTTATCGAGACATTACACCATATTGTTATGGAGACATTACACCATATTGTTATGGAGACATTACACCATATTGTTATGGAGACATTACACCATATTGTTATGGAGACATTACACCATATTGTTATGGAGACATTACACCATATTGTTATCGAGACATTACACCATATTGTTATGGAGACATTACACCATATTGTTATGGAGACATTACACCATATTGTTATGGAGACATTACACCATATTGTTATCGAGACATTACACCATATTGTTATCAAGACATTACACCATATTGTTATGGAGACATTACACCATATTGTTATCAAGACATTACACCATATTGTTATGGAGACATTACACCATATTGTTATCAAGACATTACACCATATTGTTATCAAGACATTACACCATATTGTTATGGAGACATTACACCATATTGTTATCAAGACATTACACCATATTGTTATGGAGACATTACACCATATTGTTGTCAAGACATTACACCATATTGTTGTGGAGACATTACACCATATTGTTATGGAGACATTACACCATATTGTTATGGAGACATTACACCATATTGTTATGGAGACATTACACCATATTGTTATCAAGACATTACACCATATTGTTATCAAGACATTACACCATATTGTTATGGAGACATTACACCATATTGTTATCAAGACATTACACCATATTGTTATGGAGACATTACACCATATTGTTATCGAGACATTACACCATATTGTTATGGAGACATTACACCATATTGTTATGGAGACATTACACCATATTGTTATGGAGACATTACACCATATTGTTATCAAGACATTACACCATATTGTTATCAAGACATTACACCATATTGTTATGGAGACATTACACCATATTGTTATGGAGACATTACACCATATTGTTATCAAGACATTACACCATATTGTTATCAAGACATTACACCATATTGTTATCAAGACATTACACCATATTGTTATGGAGACATTACACCATATTGTTATCAAGACATTACACCATATTGTTATGGAGACATTACACCATATTGTTATGGAGACATTACACCATATTGTTATGGAGACATTACACCATATTGTTATGGAGACATTACACCATATTGTTATCAAGACATTACACCATATTGTTATGGAGACATTACACCATATTGTTATGGAGACATTACACCATATTGTTATGGAGACATTACACCATATTGTTATGGAGACATTACACCATATTGTTATCGAGACATTACACCATATTGTTATCGAGACATTACACCATATTGTTATGGAGACATTACACCATATTGTTATGGAGACATTACACCATATTGTTATCAAGACATTACACCATATTGTTATCAAGACATTACACCATATTGTTATCAAGACATTACACCATATTGTTATCAAGACATTACACCATATTGTTATCAAGACATTACACCATATTGTTATGGAGACATTACACCATATTGTTATCAAGACATTACACCATATTGTTATCAAGACATTACACCATATTGTTATCAAGACATTACACCATATTGTTATCAAGACATCACACCATATTGTTATGGAGACATTACACCATATTGTTATGGAGACATTACACCATATTGTTATGGAGACATTACACCATATTGTTATGGAGACATTACACCATATTGTTATGGAGACATTACACCATATTGTTATCAAGACATTACACCATATTGTTATCAAGACATTACACCATATTGTTATGGAGACATTACACCATATTGTTATGGAGACATTACACCATATTGTTATGGAGACATTACACCATATTGTTGTCAAGACATTACACCATATTGTTATGGAGACATTACACCATATTGTTATGGAGACATTACACCATATTGTTATGGAGACATTACACCATATTGTTATGGAGACATTACACCATATTGTTATGGAGACATTACACCATATTGTTATGGAGACATTACACCATATTGTTATGGAGACATTACACCATATTGTTATCAAGACATTACACCATATTGTTATCAAGACATTACACCATATTGTTATCGAGACATTACACCATATTGTTATCAAGACATTACACCATATTGTTATGGAGACATTACTCCATATTGTTATGGAGACATTACACCATATTGTTATCAAGACATTACACCATATTGTTATCAAGACATGACACCATATTGTTATGGAGACATTACACCATATTGTTATCAAGACATTACACCATATTGTTATGGAGACATTACACCATATTGTTATGGAGACATTACACCATATTGTTATCAAGACATTACACCATATTGTTATGGAGACATTACACCATATTGTTATCAAGACATTACACCATATTGTTATGGAGACATTACACCATATTGTTATGGAGACATTACACCATATTGTTATGGAGACATTACACCATATTGTTATGGAGACATTACACCATATTGTTATCAAGACATTACACCATATTGTTATGGAGACATTACACCATATTGTTATGGAGACATTACACCATATTGTTATCAAGACATTACACCATATTGTTATCAAGACATTACACCATATTGTTATCAAGACATTACACCATATTGTTATCAAGACATTACACCATATTGTTATGGAGACATTACACCATATTGTTATCAAGACATTACACCATATTGTTATGGAGACATTACACCATATTGTTATCAAGACATCACACCATATTGTTATGGAGACATTACACCATATTGTTATCAAGACATTACACCATATTGTTATCAAGACATTACACCATATTGTTATGGAGACATTACACCATATTGTTATGGAGACATTACACCATATTGTTATGGAGACATTACACCATATTGTTATGGAGACATTACACCATATTGTTATGGAGACATTACACCATATTGTTATGGAGACATTACACCATATTGTTATGGAGACATTACACCATATTGTTATGGAGACATTACACCATATTGTTATGGAGACATTACACCATATTGTTATCAAGACATTACACCATATTGTTATGGAGACATTACACCATATTGTTATGGAGACATTACACCATATTGTTATGGAGACATTACACCATATTGTTATGGAGACATTACACCATATTGTTATCAAGACATTACACCATATTGTTATGGAGACATTACACCATATTGTTATGGAGACATTACACCATATTGTTATCAAGACATTACACCATATTGTTATGGAGACATTACACCATATTGTTATCAAGACATTACACCATATTGTTATCAAGACATTACACCATATTGTTATGGAGACATTACACCATATTGTTATCAAGACATTACACCATATTGTTATGGAGACATTACACCATATTGTTATGGAGACATTACACCATATTGTTATGGAGACATTACACCATATTGTTATGGAGACATTACACCATACTGTTATCAAGACATTACACCATATTGTTATGGAGACATTACACCATATTGTTATGGAGACATTACACCATATTGTTATCAAGACATTACACCATATTGTTATGGAGACATTACACCATATTGTTATCAAGACATTACACCATATTGTTATGGAGACATTACACCATATTGTTATGGAGACATTACACCATATTGTTATCAAGACATTACACCATATTGTTATCAAGACATTACACCATATTGTTATGGAGACATTACACCATATTGTTATCAAGACATTACACCATATTGTTATGGAGACATTACACCATATTGTTATGGAGACATTACACCATATTGTTGTCAAGACATTACACCATATTGTTATGGAGACATTACACCATATTGTTATGGAGACATTACACCATATTGTTATGGAGACATTACACCATATTGTTATGGAGACATTACACCATATTGTTATCAAGACATTACACCATATTGTTATGGAGACATTACACCATATTGTTATGGAGACATTACACCATATTGTTATCAAGACATTACACCATATTGTTATGGAGACATTACTCCATATTGTTATGGAGACATTACACCATATTGTTATCAAGACATGACACCATATTGTTATGGAGACATTACACCATATTGTTATCAAGACATTACACCATATTGTTATGGAGACATTACACCATATTGTTATGGAGACATTACACCATATTGTTATCAAGACATTACACCATATTGTTATGGAGACATTACACCATATTGTTATCAAGACATTACACCATATTGTTATGGAGACATCACACCATATTGTTATCGAGACATCACACCATATTGTTATGGAGACATCACACCATATTGTTATGGAGACATTACACCATATTGTTATGGAGACATTACACCATATTGTTATCGAGACATTACACCATATTGTTATGGAGACATTACACCATATTGTTATGGAGACATTACACCATATTGTTATGGAGACATTACACCATATTGTTATGGAGACATTACACCATATTGTTATGGAGACATTACACCATATTGTTATGGAGACATTACACCATATTGTTATCAAGACATTACACCATATTGTTATGGAGACATTACACCATATTGTTATCAAGACATTACACCATATTGTTATCAAGACATTACACCATATTGTTATGGAGACATCACACCATATTGTTATGGAGACATTACACCATATTGTTATCAAGACATTACACCATATTGTTATCAAGACATTACACCATATTGTTATGGAGACATTACACCATATTGTTATGGAGACATTACACCATATTGTTATGGAGACATCACACCATATTGTTATGGAGACATTACACCATATTGTTATGGAGACATTACACCATATTGTTATGGAGACATTACACCATATTGTTATGGAGACATTACACCATATTGTTATGGAGACATTACACCATATTGTTATCAAGACATTACACCATATTGTTATCAAGACATTACACCATATTGTTATCGAGACATTACACC
This sequence comes from Salvelinus fontinalis, assembly GCF_029448725.1. Lineage (NCBI taxonomy): Eukaryota > Metazoa > Chordata > Actinopteri > Salmoniformes > Salmonidae > Salvelinus > Salvelinus fontinalis. Next base: position 22,689,591 of record NC_074693.1, read on the forward strand.
ATATTGTTATGGAGACATTACACCATATTGTTATGGAGACATTACACCATATTGTTATGGAGACATTACACCATATTGTTATCGAGACATTACACCATATTGTTATCGAGACATTACACCATATTGTTATCGAGACATTACACCATATTGTTATGGAGACATTACACCATATTGTTATGGAGACATTACACCATATTGTTATGGAGACATTACACCATATTGTTATGGAGACATTACACCATATTGTTATGGAGACATTACACCATATTGTTATGGAGACATTACACCATATTGTTATGGAGACATTACACCATATTGTTATGGAGACATTACACCATATTGTTATCAAGACATTACACCATATTGTTATGGAGACATTACACCATATTGTTATCAAGACATTACACCATATTGTTATCAAGACATTACACCATATTGTTATGGAGACATTACACCATATTGTTATCAAGACATTACACCATATTGTTATGGAGACATTACACCATATTGTTATCAAGACATTACACCATATTGTTATCAAGACATTACACCATATTGTTATCAAGACATTACACCATATTGTTATCAAGACATTACACCATATTGTTATGGAGACATTACACCATATTGTTATGGAGACATTACACCATATTGTTATGGAGACATTACACCATATTGTTATGGAGACATTACACCATATTGTTATGGAGACATCACACCATATTGTTATGGAGACATTAGACCATATTGTTATCAAGACATTACACCATATTGTTATCAAGACATTACACCATATTGTTATCAAGACATTACACCATATTGTTATCAAGACATTACACCATATTGTTATGGAGACATTACACCATATTGTTATGGAGACATTACACCATATTGTTATGGAGACATTACACCATATTGTTATGGAGACATTACACCATATTGTTATGGAGACATCACACCATATTGTTATCAAGACATTACACCATATTGTTATCAAGACATTACACCATATTGTTATGGAGACATTACACCATATTGTTATGGAGACATTACACCATATTGTTATGGAGACATTACACCATATTGTTATGGAGACATTACACCATATTGTTATGGAGACATTACACCATATTGTTATGGAGACATTACACCATATTGTTATGGAGACATTACACCATATTGTTATGGAGACATTACACCATATTGTTATGGAGACATTACACCATATTGTTATGGAGACATTACACCATATTGTTATGGAGACATTACACCATATTGTTATCAAGACATTACACCATATTGTTATGGAGACATTACACCATATTGTTATCAAGACATTACACCATATTGTTATCAAGACATTACACCATATTGTTATGGAGACATCACACCATATTGTTATGGAGACATTACACTATATTGTTATCAAGACATTACACCATATTGTTATCAAGACATTACACCATATTGTTATGGAGACATTACACCATATTGTTATGGAGACATTACACCATATTGTTATGGAGACATTACACCATATTGTTATGGAGACATTACACCATATTGTTATGGAGACATCACACCATATTGTTATGGAGACATTACACCATATTGTTATGGAGACATTACACCATATTGTTATGGAGACATTACACCATATTGTTATGGAGACATTACACCATATTGTTATCAAGACATTACACCATATTGTTATGGAGACATTACACCATATTGTTATGGAGACATTACACCATATTGTTATGGAGACATTACACCATATTGTTATCAAGACATTACACCATATTGTTATCGAGACATTACACCATATTGTTATGGAGACATTACACCATATTGTTATGGAGACATTACACCATATTGTTATCAAGACATTACACCATATTGTTATCAAGACATTACACCATATTGTTATGGAGACATTACACCATATTGTTATGGAGACATTACACCATATTGTTATCAAGACATTACACCATATTGTTATCAAGACATTACACCATATTGTTATGGAGACATTACACCATATTGTTATGGAGACATTACACCATATTGTTATGGAGACATTACACCATATTGTTATCAAGACATTACACCATATTGTTATCAAGACATTACACCATATTGTTATGGAGACATTACACCATATTGTTATCAAGACATTACACCATATTGTTATGGAGACATTACACCATATTGTTATCAAGACATTACACCATATTGTTATCAAGACATTACACCATATTGTTATGGAGACATTACACCATATTGTTATCAAGACATTACACCATATTGTTATGGAGACATTACACCATATTGTTATGGAGACATTACACCATATTGTTATGGAGACATTACACCATATTGTTATGGAGACATTACACCATACTGTTATCAAGACATTACACCATATTGTTATGGAGACATTACACCATATTGTTATGGAGACATTACACCATATTGTTATCAAGACATTACACCATATTGTTATGGAGACATTACACCATATTGTTATCAAGACATTACACCATATTGTTATGGAGACATTACACCATATTGTTATGGAGACATTACACCATATTGTTATCAAGACATTACACCATATTGTTATCAAGACATTACACCATATTGTTATGGAGACATTACACCATATTGTTATCAAGACATTACACCATATTGTTATGGAGACATTACACCATATTGTTATGGAGACATTACACCATATTGTTGTCAAGACATTACACCATATTGTTATGGAGACATTACACCATATTGTTATGGAGACATTACACCATATTGTTATGGAGACATTACACCATATTGTTATGGAGACATTACACCATATTGTTATCAAGACATTACACCATATTGTTATGGAGACATTACACCATATTGTTATGGAGACATTACACCATATTGTTATCAAGACATTACACCATATTGTTATGGAGACATTACTCCATATTGTTATGGAGACATTACACCATATTGTTATCAAGAAATGACACCATATTGTTATGGAGACATTACACCATATTGTTATCAAGACATTACACCATATTGTTATGGAGACATTACACCATATTGTTATGGAGACATTACACCATATTGTTATCAAGACATTACACCATATTGTTATGGAGACATTACACCATATTGTTATCAAGACATTACACCATATTGTTATGGAGACATCACACCATATTGTTATCAAGACATTACACCATATTGTTATGGAGACATCACACCATATTGTTATGGAGACATTACACCATATTGTTATGGAGACATTACACCATATTGTTATCAAGACATTACACCATATTGTTATGGAGACATTACACCATATTGTTATGGAGACATTACACCATATTGTTATGGAGACATTACACCATATTGTTATGGAGACATTACACCATATTGTTATCAAGACATTACACCATATTGTTATGGAGACATTACACCATATTGTTATCAAGACATTACACCATATTGTTATCAAGACATTACACCATATTGTTATGGAGACATCACACCATATTGTTATGGAGACATTACACCATATTGTTATCAAGACATTACACCATATTGTTATCAAGACATTACACCATATTGTTATGGAGACATTACACCATATTGTTATGGAGACATCACACCATATTGTTATGGAGACATTACACCATATTGTTATGGAGACATTACACCATATTGTTATGGAGACATTACACCATATTGTTATGGAGACATTACACCATATTGTTATGGAGACATTACACCATATTGTTATCAAGACATTACACCATATTGTTTTGGAGACATTACACCATATTGTTATCAAGACATTACACCATATTGTTATCAAGACATTACACCATATTGTTATGGAGACATTACACCATATTGTTATGGAGACATTACACCATATTGTTATGGAGACATTACACCATATTGTTATGGAGACATTACACCATATTGTTATGGAGACATTACACCATATTGTTATGGAGACATTACACCATATTGTTATGGAGACATTACACCATATTGTTATGGAGACATTACACCATATTGTTATGGAGACATTACACCATATTGTTATGGAGACATTACACCATATTGTTATGGAGACATCACACCATATTGTTATGGAGACATTACACCATATTGTTATCAAGACATTACACCATATTGTTATGGAGACATCACACCATATTGTTATCAAGACATTACACCATATTGTTATCAAGACATTACACCATATTGTTATGGAGACATTACACCATATTGTTATCAAGACATTACACCATATTGTTATGGAGACATTACACCATATTGTTATCAAGACATTACACCATATTGTTATCAAGACATTACACCATATTGTTATCAAGACATTACACCATATTGTTATCAAGACATTACACCATATTGTTATCGAGACATTACACCATATTGTTATGGAGACATCACACCATATTGTTATGGAGACATTACACCATATTGTTATGGAGACATTACACCATATTGTTATGGAGACATTACACCATATTGTTATCGAGACATTACACCATATTGTTATGGAGACATCACACCATATTGTTATGGAGACATTAGACCATATTGTTATCAAGACATTACACCATATTGTTATCAAGACATTACACCATATTGTTTACAAGACATTACACCATATTGTTATGGAGATATTACACCATATTGTTATGGAGACATTACACCATATTGTTATCAAGACATTACACCATATTGTTATCAAGACATTACACCATATTGTTATCAAGACATTACACCATATTGTTATCAAGACATTACACCATATTGTTATGGAGACATTACACCATATTGTTATCAAGACATTACACCATATTGTAATGGAGACATTACACCATATTGTTATCAAGACATTACACCATATTGTTATGGAGACATTACACCATATTGTTATCAAGACATTACACCATATTGTTATGGAGACATTACACCATATTGTTATGGAGACATTACACCATATTGTTATCAAGACATTACACCATATTGTTATCAAGACATTACACCATATTGTTATGGAGACATTACACCATATTGTTATCAAGACATTACACCATATTGTTATGGAGACATTACACCATATTGTTATCAAGACATTACACCATATTGTTATGGAGACATTACACCATATTGTTATGGAGACATTACACTATATTGTTATCAAGACATTACACCATATTGTTATGGAGACATTACACCATATTGTTATGGAGACATTACACCATATTGTTATGGAGACATTACACCATATTGTTATGGAGACATTACACCATATTGTTATCAAGACATTACACCATATTGTTATGGAGACATTACACCATATTGTTATCAAGACATTACACCATATTGTTATGGAGACATTACACCATATTGTTATGGAGACATTACACCATATTGTTATGGAGACATTACACCATATTGTTATGGAGACATTACACCATATTGTTATCAAGACATTACACCATATTGTTATGGAGACATTACACCATATTGTTATCAAGACATTACACCATATTGTTATGGAGACATTACACCATATTGTTATGGAGACATTACACCATATTGTTATCAAGACATTACACCATATTGTTATGGAGACATTACACCATATTGTTATGGAGACATTACACCATATTGTTATCAAGACATTACACCATATTGTTATCAAGACATTACACCATATTGTTATGGAGACATTACACCATATTGTTATGGAGACATTACACCATATTGTTATCAAGACATTACACCATATTGTTATGGAGACATTACACCATATTGTTATCAAGACATTACACCATATTGTTATGGAGACATTACACCATATTGTTATGGAGACATTACACCATATTGTTATGGAGACATTACACCATATTGTTATGGAGACATTACACCATATTGTTATGGAGACATTACACCATATTGTTATGGAGACATTACACCATATTGTTATGGAGACATTACACCATATTGTTATGGAGACATTACACCATATTGTTATGGAGACATTACACCATATTGTTATCAAGACATTACACCATATTGTTATGGAGACATTACACCATATTGTTATCAAGACATTACACCATATTGTTATCAAGACATTACACCATATTGTTATGGAGACATCACACCATATTGTTATGGAGACATTACACCATATTGTTATCAAGACATTACACCATATTGTTATCAAGACATTACACCATATTGTTATGGAGACATCACACCATATTGTTATGGAGACATTACACCATATTGTTATGGAGACATTACACCATATTGTTATGGAGACATTACACCATATTGTTATGGAGACATTACACCATATTGTTATGGAGACATTACACCATATTGTTATCAAGACATTACACCATATTGTTTTGGAGACATTACACCATATTGTTATCAAGACATTACACCATATTGTTATCAAGACATTACACCATATTGTTATGGAGACATTACACCATATTGTTATGGAGACATTACACCATATTGTTATGGAGACATTACACCATATTGTTATGGAGACATTACACCATATTGTTATCGAGACATTACACCATATTGTTATGGAGACATTACACCATATTGTTATGGAGACATTACACCATATTGTTATGGAGACATTACACCATATTGTTATGGAGACATTACACCATATTGTTATGGAGACATCACACCATATTGTTATGGAGACATTACACCATATTGTTATCAAGACATTACACCATATTGTTATGGAGACATTACACCATATTGTTATCAAGACATTACACCATATTGTTATCAAGACATTACACCATATTGTTATGGAGACATTACACCATATTGTTATCAAGACATTACACCATATTGTTATGGAGACATTACACCATATTGTTATCAAGACATTACACCATATTGTTATCAAGACATTACACCATATTGTTATCAAGACATTACACCATATTGTTATCGAGACATTACACCATATTGTTATCGAGACATTACACCATATTGTTATGGAGACATCACACCATATTGTTATGGAGACATTACACCATATTGTTATGGAGACATTACACCATATTGTTATGGAGACATTACACCATATTGTTATCGAGACATTACACCATATTGTTATGGAGACATCACACCATATTGTTATGGAGACATTACACCATATTGTTATCAAGACATTACACCATATTGTTATCAAGACATTACACCATATTGTTATCAAGACATTACACCATATTGTTATGGAGACATTACACCATATTGTTATGGAGACATTACACCATATTGTTATCAAGACATTACACCATATTGTTATCAAGACATTACACCATATTGCTATCAAGACATTACACCATATTGTTATCAAGACATTACACCATATTGTTATGGAGACATTACACCATATTGTTATCAAGACATTACACCATATTGTTATGGAGACATTACACCATATTGTTATCAAGACATTACACCATATTGTTATGGAGACATTACACCATATTGTTATCAAGACATTACACCATATTGTTATGGAGACATTACACCATATTGTTATCAAGACATTACACCATATTGTTATGGAGACATTACACCATATTGTTATGGAGACATTACACCATATTGTTATCAAGACATTACACCATATTGTTATGGAGACATTACACCATATTGTTATCAAGACATTACACCATATTGTTATCAAGACATTACACCATATTGTTATGGAGACATTACACCATATTGTTATCAAGACATTACACCATATTGTTATGGAGACATTACACCATATTGTTATCAAGACATTACACCATATTGTTATGGAGACATTACACCATATTGTTATCAAGACATTACACCATATTGTTATGGAGACATTACACCATATTGTTATCAAGACATTACACCATATTGTTATCAAGACATTACACCATATTGTTATGGAGACATTACACTATATTGTTATCAAGACATTACACCATATTGTTATGGAGACATTACACCATATTGTTATGGAGACATTACACCATATTGTTATGGAGACATTACACCATATTGTTATGGAGACATTACACCATATTGTTATCAAGACATTACACCATATTGTTATGGAGACATTACACCATATTGTTATGGAGACCTTACACCATATTGTTATGGAGACATTACACCATATTGTTATGGAGACATTACACCATATTGTTATCAAGACATTACACCATATTGTTATGGAGACATTACACCATATTGTTATCAAGACATTACACCATATTGTTATGGAGACATTACACCATATTGTTATGGAGACATTACACCATATTGTTATCAAGACATTACACCATATTGTTATGGAGACATTACACCATATTGTTATGGAGACATTACACCATATTGTTATCAAGACATTACACCATATTGTTATCAAGACATTACACCATATTGTTATGGAGACATTACACCATATTGTTATGGAGACATTACACCATATTGTTATCAAGACATTACACCATATTGTTATGGAGACATTACACCATATTGTTATCAAGACATTACACCATATTGTTATGGAGACATTACACCATATTGTTATGGAGACATTACACCATATTGTTATGGAGACATTACACCATATTGTTATGGAGACATTACACCATATTGTTATGGAGACATTACACCATATTGTTATGGAGACATTACACCATATTGTTATGGAGACATTACACCATATTGTTATCAAGACATTACACCATATTGTTATGGAGACATTACACCATATTGTTATCAAGACATTACACCATATTGTTATCAAGACATTACACCATATTGTTATGGAGACATTAAACCATATTGTTATCAAGACATTACACCATATTGTTATGGAGACATTACACCATATTGTTATCAAGACATCACACCATATTGTTATGGAGACATTACACCATATTGTTATCAAGACAATTCACCATATTGTTATGGAGACATTACACCATATTGTTATGGAGACATTACACCATATTGTTATGGAGACATTACACCATATTGTTATGGAGACATTACACCATATTGTTATCGAGACATTACACCATATTGTTATGGAGACATTACACCATATTGTTATGGAGACATTACACCATATTGTTATGGAGACATTACACCATATTGTTATGGAGACATTACACCATATTGTTATCAAGACATTACACCATATTGTTATCAAGACATTACACCATATTGTTATCAAGACATTACACCATATTGTTATGGAGACATTACACCATATTGTTATGGAGACATTACACCATATTGTTATGGAGACATTACACCATATTGTTATGGAGACATTACACCATATTGTTATGGAGACATTACACCATATTGTTATCAAGACATTACACCATATTGTTATGGAGACATTACACCATATTGTTATGGAGACATTACACCATATTGTTATGGAGACATTACACCATATTGTTATCAATATATTACACTCTGTTAGGTTGGTAATGTCTCTCAGTTCCTCTCCACTGGGTTGGGTTGGTAATGTCTCTCAGCTCCTCTCCACCGGTTGGGTTGGTAATGTCTCTCAGTTCCTCTCTACTGGTTGGGTTGGTAATATCTCTCAGCTCTTCTCCACTGGGTTGGGTTGGTAATGTCTCTCAGCTCCTCTCCACTGGTTGGGTTGGTAATGTCTCTCAGTTCCTCTCTACTGGGTTGGGTTGGTAATGTCTCTCAGTTCCTCTCCACCGGTTTGATTGGTAATGTCTCTCAGTTCCTCTCCACTGGTTGGGTTGGTAATGTCTCTCAGCTCCTCTCCTGGGTTGGGTTGGTAATGTCTCTCAGCTCCTCTCCACTTTTTAGGTTGGTAATGTCTCTCAGTTCCTCTCCACTGGGCTGGGTTGGTAATGTCTCTCAGTTCCTCTCCACTGGGTTGGGTTGGTAATATCTCTCAGCTCTTCTCCACTGGGTTGGGTTGGTAATGTCTCTCAGTTCCTCTCCACTGGTTGGGTTGGTAATGTCTCTCAGCTCCTCTCCACTGGTTGGGTTGGTAATGTCTCTCAGTTCCTCTCTACTGGTTGGGTTGGTAATGTCTCTCAGCTCCTCTCTACTGGGTTGGGTTGGTAATGTCTCTCAGTTCCTCTCCACTGGTTGGGTTGGTAATGTCTCTCAGTTCCTCTCCACTGGGTTAGGTTGGTAATGTCGCTCAGCTCCTCTCCACCGGTTGGGTTGGTAATGTCTCAGCTCCTCTCCACTGGGCTGGGTTGGTAATGTCTCTCAGCTCCTCTCCACCGGTTGGGTTGGTAATGTCTCTCAGTTCCTCTCCACTGGCTGGGTTGGTAATGTCTCTCAGCTCCTCTCCACTGGTTGGGTTGGTAATATCTCTCAGCTCCTCTTCACTGGTTGGGTTGGTAATGTCTCTCAGCTCCTCTCTACTGGGTTGGGTTGGTAATGTCTCTCAGTTCCTCTCTACTGGGTTGGGTTGGTAATGTCTCTCAGTTCCTCTCTACTGGGCTGGGTTGGTGCTGGCTGTGCCTGGATGTTAATCTCCATCTACAGTAATCCATGTGTGGACTGGAGGGTGACCAATACACAGCAGACACAGCTACAGCTAGCTCCTCCAGTGAAGGGGAGGAAGAAGAACCACAGATTGGATACAGGTGTGAGGCAATGTGATGCTCCATCGAAACACATTTTGTACTCATTTCTTCAGATTTTATTTTCACCCCGATTTATGACCAATCGTCCTCTTCAACAATATGGACTATGCCGACTCTATTCTGAACATAGTCATTGGATTGGCTATGGAATAATTTGTATTTATATTTTCCTATTGTCGAGGGATTGCAATATACGTAACTAAGCAGCCAGAGGTCAAGGTATTCAGGCAGCTTGTTTATTGGAATGACAGAATGACAGTGCCATCTTTTGATAAAGATTTAGAGGTTTGCTGTCGTGGGCTTCGCCTAACACTCCTCTGTCCATCCATTTTACCCTTCACTGCTCCTTAGTGGCCTGCACAATGTTAAAGGTGTCCTGGCTGCCACATGTCATGGAGGCACGTCACAGGGTGACACAGAGGCAGCCACGGCAAACAGGACAGAGATTATTTTTAGCCATGCCTTTGTCTGGGTTGGTGCACAGAGCCTGAGGTTAGCTGACAGGACAAACTCAACTCTACAACTCCTTTATGAGATATTATTTTACATGAATTCATTTAGTTTTTGTTAGTGTAGGCCGTAGCTGCTAACCTACAATGGATCATTCTGGTATTATATTCATGTATCTCTTTTCTTGAATTGAAATTTGCATTAATTTATTCATTTTTTTATTCTCATTTTAATTCTGATGCTGATATTTCCCATTTAAATGCCAGGTGCTGAACAGAAACTTTGAGCCACATTCACATTCAGTAAAGCCTGGCTGCACAGCCTTAATATTGTTTCAATTCCCTCTTTTATTCTTCATGGTTTTATAGTACTTATCCAGCTACCTCATATTTCAAGAATGCTTACACACACCGGAGAGAATTTAATGCTGAATGAAATGCTACATGAAATATGCAAGGAGAAGCTTGAAAAGTCCCTTTTAGAATATGTGCAATTTAAATGGCTGCTTGGCTAGAGTCAGTTGGAAGACAGACAGAGCATGAGTCCTATCTCCATCTCTACCAGGTGGGACAGAGAGCACGAGTCCTTTCTCCGTCTCTACCAGGTGGGACAGAGAGCACGAGTCCTATCTCCATCTCTACCAGGTGGGACAGAGAGCACGAGTCCTATCTCCGTCTCTACCAGGTGGGACAGAGAGCACGAGTCCTATCTCCATCTCTACCAGGTGGGACAGAGAGCACAAGTCCTATCTCCGTCTCTACCAGGTGGGACAGAGAGCACGAGTCCTATCTCCATCTCTACCAGGTGGGACAGAGAGCACGAGTCCTATCTCCATCTCTACCAGGTGGGACAGAGAGCACGAGTCCTATCTCCATCTCTACCAGGTGGGACAGAGAGCACGAGTCCTATCTCCATCTCTACCAGGTGGGACAGAGAGCACGAGTCCTATCTCCATCTCTACCAGGTGGGACAGAGAGCACGAGTCCTATCTCCATCTCTACCAGGTGGGACAGAGAGCACGAGTCCTATCTCCATCTCTACCAGGTGGGACAGAGAGCACGAGTCCTATCTCCATCTCTACCAGGTGGGACAGAGAGCACGAGTCCTATCTCCATCTCTACCAGGTGGGACAGAGAGCACGAGTCCTATCTCCATCTCTACCAGGTGGGACAGAGAGCACGAGTCCTATCTCCATCTCTACCAGGTGGGACAGAGAGCACGAGTCCTATCTCCATCTCTACCAGGTGGGACAGAGAGCACGAGTCCTATCTCCATCTCTACCAGGTGGGACAGAGGGCACGAGTCCTATCTCCATCTCTACCAGGTGGGTTGGCTCTGAGAATAACTTTTCACTGGTGGAGGATATAACAGAAGCAGACCATTGGAAAGTCACAATGATCTAATGATTTGGGGAGGCTGAGAGGAACACAAGAAACATTTGGAATATTGGAAAAGCTTGGCCAAATTGTAGCCTCCAGGACATGTATCCGGAATGACCTTGACAGCGTGGGACAGTGTCTCATCCAGACAGAGGGGGGCCGCATTCCAATCACATCGATAAGAATAGCAGGGGGGTTCAACATTCTGCTAGTTCCCCCTCATCCACACTGACACACTCCTATCAAAACATAGCTGAGCAAGTCATTGAGTTGTGAATTGTTGTTTCTTTGTCTATATCCTTGTCGATGGAGTTACTATAGATTACTTGTGCCGGGGGCAGAATGAAGGTAATCAGATTAGTCTTTTGCTTCTTCTTATTGTTGTCTTCTATTAGTGTTAGGCAGCTGTGCTTCTCGTGCTTTGATAACTCTACCTACATGTACATATTACCTCAATTACCTCGACACTGGTGCCTCCGCACATTGACTCTGTACTGGTACCCCCTGTATATAGCCCTGCCATTGTTATTTACTGCTGCTCTTTAATTATTTGTTATTCTTATCTCTTACTTTTTGGGGGGTATTTTCTTAGAACTGCATTGTTGGTTAAGGGCTTGTAAGTTAAGCATTTCACTGTAAGGTCTACACCTGTTGTATTAGGTGCATGTGACAAATAAAATGTGATTTGATTTGATCAGGTAAATGGGTCAAGACGCTGGGCTATGCAAAGTAATAACTGTTCCACAGAAGCAAAGAAGACATTTCATTTCCCCCTTTATGCATACGGTGAGCTCCAAAGGTATTGAGACAGTGACATTCTTTGTTGTTGCTTTGGCTCTGTACTCCAGAACATTGGATTAGAAATTATACAATTACTATGAGGTTAAAGGGCAGACTATCAGCTTTAATTTGAGGGTATTTTCATCCATATCGGGGGAACCATATAGAAATATTGTACATAGTCCCTCGATTTTAAGGGACCAAAACTATTGGGACAAATGTCTCAGATGGAACTATCCAAGCAGTAGATACAGCCCCTTTAAATGTTGACATTTGGTTGCCTTGTCAACCAAACACAATTCAATATTACTTTTGTAATACAGTAAATAGCTCAACGTTAAGGCTATTTTACACAATAATGTAACATTCAACCTTAAAATTAGTAACACATCCATGGCCACATTTTGAGGTTACTTTAACTATAGATGTCTTCTTATGTAATCATAGGAAGCGTGCTTGTTCAAGACAGCATGCAAAGGTCACAGGTCTGTGGAGAGCTTCACAACTGCTTTAATCTGCACAGGATCACCAACTGCATTGATCAATTGCACCCTGTACTTTTAATGTAATCTCAACTGCAGTCCAGGTTATTTGGTTCTGCTATTAATTGAAGCACAGTGATAACGCGTTTCTCTGTTATATAAATAAACAAAATACGTGACATTGTATTCCCATTTGAACTTTTTCTGTGCTTTTAAGTGAAAGCATAGTGATAACACATTGGAAATTCAACTAACTTTTGGCTGTATTTTTGAGCGGGTGAATATAGGTTGTAATCTCATTGATTAATGTTTCACCCAGATATTAGCCAATGAACCAGGTTGAAATGACGTGGTGTGCCCAGAGGGGAGGATGCAATTATGCAGCCAGAGTATTAGTATCATTACAATCCCACAGCGAGACACATGCCTAACAAACATATATGTTATATGATGATTTTCCACATCCGCTTGTGCAGATATATAGTAGGCTATGGGAGGATGGTGTATAAAAGAGTAGCCAGGCAGTATCACTGTCCTGCTGTTTTCACCGTGGTGTCGGCTCCCTATTCCCCAGTTCCCTGTGCTATTTCCTGCCGGCGCTCAGCCCACGGACCATTACCGGCCTGGCCTCTCTGTCTGTGTGGCAGTGCACTCTCCCTGTGACCAGGTGCCACTCAAGATGGATGTTCTTGTTGGGCCAGGCTCCCATGTGGCCGATGCGTCCAGCACCAGTCCGTGTGTGCCAGTCCCGCTGGGCGTGCCACAGAGCAAAGCGCCGCTCCGAGCCACTCCACACTACTGCTGCTTCTGCGGCTGCAGAGAGACCGGGGTCCAGGCAGTACCCTACAGCCAGTCTGCTCATAGTCAAACTGGAATACTAAAACCATTGTGTTTCCATGTACCTCCTCCGTTCATCCATCCTGATTGTTTGTGATGTGTTCCGTCATGTCTGCCAAGACTAGCCAACTGTTTTCCTAATCAAACAGCGATTTCATGCTCAATAGCTCTTCAAATATTGTTTAAGAATGATTGGACACAAGAAGCACAGTCTCCAGTATTGAGAATAAATGTGTCAATTTGCTGAAACTTCTGTTGCAAAGTTTATTTCATGGAATACTGAAAATAAGCCGGTCTCCCATGTGGGCTGTGATGTACAGTACCAGTCAAAAGTTTGGACACACCTACTCATTCAAGGGTTTTTCCTTATTTTACTATTTTCTACAATGTAGAATAATAATGAAGACATCACAACTATGAAATAAGACATCAGAAATCATGTAGTAACCAAAAAAGTGTTAAACAAATCAAAATATATTTGATATTTGAAAATCTTCAATGTAGCCATCATTTGCCTTGATGACAGCTTTGCACACTCTTGGCATTCTCTCAACCAGCTTCATGAGGTATTCACCTGGAATGCATTTCAATTAACAGGTGTGCCTTGTTAAAATTTGTGGAATTTCTTTCCTTCTTAATGCATTTGAGCCTATCAGTTGTGTTGTGACAAGGTAGAGGTGGTATACAGAGGATAGCCCTAATGGGTAAAAGACCAAGTCCATATTATGGCAAGAACATCTCAAATAAGCAAAGAGAAACAACAGTCCATCGTTACTTTAATACATGAAGGTCAGTCAATCCAGAAAATTTGAAGAACTTTGAAAATTTCTTCAAGTGCAGTCGCAAAAACCATCAATGGCTATGATGAAACTGGCTCTCATGAGGACCGCCACAGGAAAGGAAGACCCAGAGTTACCTCTGCTGCAGAGGATACGTTCATTAGAGTTACCAGCCTCAGATTGCAGCCCAAATAAATGCTTTACAGAGTTCAAGTAACAGACACATCAACTGTTCAGAGGAGACTGTGTGAATCAGGTCTGATTTTAGATCTGTGTGAATCATGATCTAATTGCTACAAACAAACCACTACTAAAGGACACCAATAAGAAGACTTGCTTGGGCCAAGAAACACGAGCAATTGACATTAGACCGGTAGAAATCTGTCCTTTGGTCTGATGAGTCCAAATTTGAGATTTTTGGTTCCAACCGCCGTGTCTTTGTGAGATGCAGAGTAGGTGAATGATCTCCGCATGTGTGGTTCCCACCGTGAAACATGGAGGAGGAGGTGTGATGGTGTGGGGGGGCTTTGCTGGTGACACTGTTTGTGATTTATTTAGAATTCAATGCACACTTAACCAGCATGGCTACCACAGCATTCTGCAGCGATACACCATCCCATCTGGTTTGTGCTTAGTGGGACTATCATTTATTTCTCAACAGGACGATGACCCAACATACCTTCAGGCTATGTAAGGGCTATTTGACCAAGAAGGAGAGTGATGGAGTGCTGCATCAGATGACCTGGCCTCCACAATCACCCAAACTCAACCCAATTGAGATGGTTTGGGATGAGATGGACCACCGAGTGAAGGAAAAGCAGCCAACAAGTGCTCAGTATATGTGGGAACTCTTTCAAGACTGTTGGAAAACCATTCCAGGTGAAGCTGGTTTACAGAATGCCAGGAGTGTTCAAAGCTGTCATCAAGGCAAAGTGTGGCTACTTTGAAGAATCTAAAATATGTTTTGATTTGTTTAACACCTCTTTGTTTACTACATGATCCCATATGTGTTATTTCATAGTTTTGATGTCTTCAATGTTATTCTACAATGTAGAAAATAGTACAAATTAAGAAAAACCCTTGAATGTGTAGATGTGTCCAAACGTTGGACTGGTACTGTATTCCTTTGTCTTGGTACATGTCTATAGAGCATACGTAGAACATTACAGCTGCTGACCTCTGGCTGCACCTCCTTCCCTTATTATTTGGCTGTCAACATGCATATTGAAGAAACACTAGTGGCGTTCATAGACGCCCATGGCCTTGTCCTATGTAGACTTTACGGTCCACCGTGTCTTCCGCTGTCTGTCTGACTGAGCCATGGCTACATGATACTGTAGGTCACCTTACTTTTACTGTAGGCTACCTTAGTGTTACTGTAGGTCACCTTACTGTTACTGTCGACTACATTACTGTTACTGTTGACTACATTACTGTTACTGTAGGTCACCTTACTGTTACTGTAGGCTACATTACTGTTACTGTAAGTCCCCTTACTGTTACTGTAGGTCACTTTACTCTTACTGTAGGCTACCTTATTGTAGGTAACCTTACTGTTACTGTAGGCCACCTTACTGTTACTGTAGGTCACACTACTGTTACTGTAGGCTTCATTACTGTTACTGTAGGTCACCTTACTGTTACTGTAGGCTTCATTACTGTTACTGTAGGCTACCTTACTGTTACTGTAGTTTACCTTACTGTTACTGTATGTCAGCTTACTGTTACTGTAGGCTACCTTACTGTTACTGTGGGTCACCTTACTGTTACTGTAGGCTACCTTACTGTTACTGTGAGCTACCTTACTGTTACTGTAGGCTACCTTACTGTTACTGTAGGCTACCTTACTGTTACTGTAGGCTACCTTACTGTTACTGTAGGCTACCTTACTGTTACTGTAGGCTACCTTACTGTTACTGTGAGCTACCTTACTGTTACTGTAGGCTACCTTACTGTTACTGTAGGCTACCTTACTGTTACGGTAGGTCACCTTACTGTTACTGTAGGCTACCTTACTGTTACTGTCGACTACCTTACTGTTACTATAGGTCACCTTACTGTTACTGTCGACTACCTTACTGTTACTGTAGGTCACCTTACTGTTACTGTAGGCTACCTTACTGTTACGGTAGGTCACCTTACTGTTACTGTAGGCTACCTTACTGTTACGGTAGGTCACCTTACTGTTACTGTAGGCTACCTTACTGTTACTGTGAGCTACCTTACTGTTACTGTAGGTCACCTTACTGTTACTGTAGGCTACCTTACTGTTACTGTGAGCTACCTTACTGTTACTGTAGGCTACCTTACTGTTACTGTAGGCTACCTTACTGTTACTGTGAGCTACCTTACTGTTACTGTAGGTCACCTTACTGTTACTGTAGGCTACCTTACTGTTACTGTAGGCTACCTTACTGTTACTGTAGGCTACCTTACTGTTACGGTAGGTCACCTTACTGTTACTGTAGGTCTGTTGTGTTTCTATTGGGTGACTCCGATGACGAGCATAACGTGAGCCAAGGCACTGACCCAGCTGGGCAGACAAATAATACCCCTACCCAACCCAACGCTGGGTTCCTTTATGAACCTGGGTTTCTGTGGCAACATCCCTGGTCCCTGGGTCTGGAGGCTGCTGGATGGGGAAGTGAATATTGCATTGCTGATGAATGACGACCTGGCTCCAGCCTTATCTGATAGCTGACAAAACCTTTCACCTGCCCATGCTCTCCTCTCCAGAAAAGCCTGATGACGGACAGTTTCCAGCTGAGAGAGTAGAAATTCTGATCCTAACTGCACCGTATGCAAGTCTCCCAGTCACTCAGATCCCATTGGAAATAAAGAGGCTGTTTCCCCCCTCTATAGCGCTTAAGCTGCTGTTGGATGAACAGTGTGTGCTACTGTCGTTACATCAAATGTGGATGTTATCAGGTAAACCCGATTTTCCAACCATAAATCAATGCTTGCCTCATATTGCGACACTGTCTCAACAAGCAGATGTAGGTGAATGTCATCCACATAGACAGTTAGCTGAAACACACTGATGTCACAGCCAGGTGGCACTATATGTGTCTGGTTTCCAGGTGTGTCTCATTGTGACTGAGTTGTGTACAGTGTGTTCTGTCCAACCATAGAGCTGTAATGTGGAGCTACTCTCCTCTGGAGGCTGCCTGGACTGGCTGCTCTCCCCAGAACCACAGTAACATCTAGCTTCATAGAGACGCATGACTGCAGGCTTCCAGGCTTGAGGGGTCAGCTGTAGAGGTTTGGGGAGAGTGCCATAGAGGCCTGATGCTGAAGAGGAGGTCAAACCAGTCCATCTGTTCCCACTCAGAGATGTCCCCTGAGACTCCCAATCTCCTCTCCTCTCATCCCTTTCTCCCTCGTTTCCCTTCTCTGGCCGGCCTCCCAGACATCGCTATCACTCGGTCTCTCTCTCCCTCTTCCTTCATCCCTTCTCCTTTTGTCAAGTCTTTCCTCCCATGGTCCATCTCCTTGTCTATTGGTCTCCCTCCTCCCCTTCTTAATGACTTTCCCTCTCCATCTCCCACTCTCACTCCACCCCCCGCTCTCTTTTCTCTCCCCCCTCTCATTCTCTCGCTCTCTCGCTCTCGCTCTCGTTCTCTTTTCCCCATGCTCCCCATCACCATAGTGGGTGTCATCATCGTGACATGTGCTGTCCTCCTGGTATAAACAGTGTTCCCTAACAGCCCAGAGCCGTCAGCCCTCCACATCCCCAACACCTTTGTTAATTGCCACAGTCAATGCATTCTAACTCCCATTTTCTTTAATGCTACACAGTTTATTACCTGTATTCACTTAGCAACACAGGCTCTTTGTGGTTTTAGAGTTATATGGCCTTTGCTTCATAGCAGACAACAGAGTTGATGTTCGAATTAGAGAGAACACATGCAACTAAATAGATGCACTGAGCAAGCTTATGTTGGAACACTTTTAGGACTGCCACATCTGGTGTACAACAGGTCCCCAGAAGGCCAATTTAGGTTGTTTGATTTCTGGATCAAATTCTCATCATGCAGTTGTCTATTGGTGTATTTAGGTTGACAGATTTATTTCCCAAGAACAACATAGCCTATCATTGGTCAAAGTGAGAGCTGTGGTTTTTTAAAGCCCTGAGTGACCCGAAGAGAGAACAGAACAGGAGAGTGTTATTTGTATTGATCCGTGTGAACTGGAGAGCATCCGCAGGGAGATTTAGTAATTAGGCCAACTCGTTTCCTCATTAACTTGTAAAGGAAGAGAACAGGTGGAGACAGTCACATAGTGGATGTTACTTCTAAATAGATACATTGTCACGTTCCTGACCTGTTTTCCTTTTTTCTTGTATTTATTTAGTTGGTCAGGGCGTGAGTTGGGTGGGTTGGTCTATGTGTGTTTTTCTATGTTGGGGTTTTGTGTTCGGCCTGGTATGATTCTCAGTCAGAGGCAGCTGTCAATCGTTGTCCCTGATTGAGAATCATACTAAGGCAGCCGGGGTTTCACGTGTGTTTTGTGGGTGGTTGTATTGTGTGTCTGCATTCATGCCACACGGGACTGTTTGTCGGTTGTTTTATGTTATTTTTGTTTCGTGTTCAGTTTCGATTCATTAAATAATCATGGACACAAATCACTCCGCGAATTGGTCTGATCCTTCTCGCCTCTCCTCCTCGTCCGAGGAGGAGGATTACGACGATCGTTACAGAACCACCCACCAATCTAGGATCAAGCGGAGTGCAAACGGGCAGCGACAGCAGTGGGAGAAAACCCAGGACTCCTGGACTTGGGAGGAGATCCTGGACGGCAAAGGACCCTGGGTTCAGCCAGGGGAATATCGCCGTCCCAAGGCGGAGCTGGAAGCAGCGAAGGCAGAGAGGCGCTGGTATGAGGAGGCAGCGCGGCGACGCAGTTGGGAGCCCGAGAGTCAGACCCAACGAGCACACGAGGAGTGTGGCAAAGCCGGGTAGGATACCTGAGCCAACTCCCCTTGCTTACCGTGGAGTGAGAGGGCGTCGTACTGGTCAGACACCGTGTTATGCGGTAAAGCGCACGGTGTCCCCAGTACGCGTGCTTAGCCCAGTGCGGGCTATTCCACCTCGCCGCACTGGTAGGGCTAAGTTGGGCATCGAGCCGGATGTCATGAAGCCGGCCCAACGCATCTGGCATCCAGGGCGTCTCCTCGGGCCGGCATACATGGCACCAGCCTTACGAATGGTGTCCCCGGTTCGCCCGCATAGCCCAGTGCGGGCTATTCCACGTCGCCGCACTGGCAGGGCTACGGGCACCATTCAACCTGGTAAGGTTGGGCAGGCTCTGTGCTCAAGAGCACGTGTCCTCCTTCACGGTCCAGAATACCCGGTGCCACCTCCAAGTACCAGTCCACCGGTGGCAGCCCCCCGCACCAGGCTGTCTTTCCGGGTTCTCTCTCCAGCTGCTCCCACCTGTCCAGCGCTATCAGAGCTTTCCTCCTCTCCAGCGCAGCCAGTGCCTATACCACGCACCAGGTCTACAGTGCGTCTCAGCCGGCCAGAGTCTGCCGTCTGCCCAGCGGCGCCTGAACTGCCTGCCTGCTCAGCGCTGTTTGAGCTGCCTGCCTTCCCAGCGCTGTCCGTCTGTTATGAGCCGTCCAGCCAGGACCAGCCAGAGCCGTCCAGCCAGGACCAGCCAGAGCCGTCCAGCCAGGACCAGCAAGAGCCGTCCAGCCAGGACCAGCCAGAGCCGTCCAGCCAGGACCAGCCAGAGCCGTCCAGCCAGGACCAGCCAGAGCCGCCAGCCAGGATCAGCCAGAGCCGCCAGCCAGGATCCGCCAGAGCCAGCCAGCCAGGATCCGCCAGAGCCAGCCAGCCAGGATCCGCCAGAGCCAGCCAGCCAGGATCCGCCAGAGCCAGCCAGCCAGGATCCGCCAGAGCCAGCCAGCCAGGATCCGCCAGAGCCAGCCAGCCAGGATCCGCCCCTCAGTCTGGTGCTGACCCTCAGTCTGGTGCTGCCCCTTGGTAGAGTGGGTTTGACATGGAGGGTGGCCATTGGGAGGAGACCACGGAAGCGGGGTTTGACTATGGTGGGTTGGGGACCACGGCCAGCGCCAGAGCCGCCACCGTGGACAGACGCCCACCCAGACCCTCCCCTAGAGTTTATGCGGGTGCGCCCGGAGTTCGCACCTTAAGGGGGGGGGGGGGGTTATGTGACGTTCCTGACCTGTTTTCCTTTTTTCTTGTATTTATTTAGTTGGTCAGGGCGTGAGTTGGGTTGGTCTATGTGTGTTTTTCTATGTTGGGGTTTTGTGTTCGGCCTGGTATGATTCTCAGTCAGAGGCAGCTGTAGATCGTTTGTCCCTGATTGAGAATCATACTAAGGCAGCCGGGGTTTCACGTGTGTTTTGTGGGTGGTTGTATCGCGTGTCTGCATTCGTGCCACACGGGACTGTTTGTCGTTTGTTTTATGTTATTTTTGTTTCGTGTTCAGTTTCGATTCATTAAATAATCATGGACACAAATCACTCCGCATATTGGTCTGATCCTTCTCTCCTCTCCTCCTCGTCCGAGGAGGAGGATTACGACGATCGTTACATACATTATATTACCACTACTTAGAGAGACAGAAGAGAGAGGCTTCTGTCTAGTCTTAATTGCCTACAGATATTCAATCAGAAAGGCACTGGACATTGAAGCATATTTCATCATTAAAACAACATGTTCAGTCATTAAATAAGGAACATAGTCCAACCTGATAAGATCTGATAAGATCTGACCTGTGCTCTGGATGGAGTGACCGGACGTGATTGATCGTGATCCATAGCTCAATTACCTGGAGCGTTAAAGTTTTTCTCGAAGCGTATGGGGGTCAAGGTTAGCTGGTTAATGGTAAAACACGGCAGAAGTTTTTCTGCAGGACATGTTGGTGGGAGTTGTGACTATGCCTGCGGGGCAATGTTAAATTGTCCTTGAATTATGAGGTCTGGCGACATATGAAAGGGCTTTTTCTGAGTTTCTCTGGCACCAGCACCGGCTCCAACTGAAAATCAAACGTCTCAGGAGAAGCGGCTAGCTAATGAGGACATTGAAGCATGGCACCATGGAACCACACATACGACACGTGACAGTAGCAGCCAAAGCAAATGCTCACAGTACCAGGATATATTCTGCTTAGAAATTCAACACATCCTGAAGCTGAATGTCTAGGTATTATTTTCACATTTTTATCCATTTTGTGTATTTGGTATCCATCCCTGAGTGTTCACTATAAATCCTTGATAGATGCTTTTCTCATCTTGATTTGATAATTAGTCATTCGATTTTAGAGGTTAGGCTCTATATTTCAAAGATTTATTGTTGGGGTTTAATGCAGAGCAAAATAAACTGATGTTTTGAGATCAAAGATGCATACCTTTAATAAAGTGATGAATAATTCTGTGCCATTACCTGGCTGGGTTGGCAGGTTGGCATCTCAGAGAGAGAATGCTGCAGCCCAGACTAGCAGCTGGTAGCAACACAACTAGTTGTGCCAGCGCTGCCAACTGGTGATATTATTGCTCTGTGCCTCCCTACCTCTGGGATGCCCGCTTCAAAACTATGGCATTGACAAACACACACACTCGCATGCAAGCACGCGCACACACACACTCACACAGACACACACAAACACACACAAACACACACAAACACACACAAACACAGACTCCTGCATTTAGATTAAGTTTAGAGCAGTGTAACTAGTTATGTGCGCTTGGAAGACCTTGATGTGTACGCCATAGATTAGAAGGTATTGGTTGACTAGCTTGAATGTTCTTGCCAAGTTCCCAGTACATATATTTGTCAGACAGCCTTCTCTTCAAGACCATTGGCCTCTTCAGTGTTCAGCATCTGAGACTTTTATTTAATTTCATTATATATTTGAAGAATTTATTTTATTAATCTACTACAGTCCATCTTTACAGTGGTGAGCTTTGTGGAGACCTTTGATCTTTCCAAGAACCAGGAATATTTAATTATTCAATCGTTAATAGACAGCAGAATTATGTAGATAAGAAAACGGTTTGATCAGAGAACCAGTTAATGCTCTTCATAACTAGATGGATGGTACAGTATGTTATCCTGACTACTGTAGATGGCATAAATAAGTAAGCCTGAGCCAGAATGACAGGGGAGCCTATCCCCTGTTTCTGTTGTGCGAGGCAGCTTGATGTAGTTGGCATGACTTCTCTCCAAATGGCTTCTTTAAGTCCGACTTTAGCCATGTGAAGTGTAGGTGATGTCAATCTCGGTGAGATGGGGAGAGGGAGGGGGAGGGGGAGAGAGGGGCGAGGGTAGGTGGGAGAAGGAACACATATGAATCCCTTGTTATCGTTCAAATGGTTAGTTTATTGACAAAGTGTCAGGGGGATTTTAGATAGATTAAAATGTGGACATAGGCCTAATATATGCTATGGATTCTGGGAGAAGTTTTCGCTTGTGTTAAGCATTTTCAAAGTGAGGTTATAGAGTTTACTTTCAGTCCTGCTGTTTATGTTACTTAGAGTAGAGAGAGTGGTGGTAGGAGGGGAAAAGTCTGCAGCTGTTTTGATAATTGTACAGCAGCCCTACTTCCTGGATTAGTTTTCCAGCAAATTCTAAGTGAGACCAAATCCCCCATTACCTGTGTAGTAATTTAACGTTCTGTAAATTAGAACAGGTAGTGTAACTGATTAATATTTCCATCTTCCCAGCTGAACTGAATGACTGTATGGGAGATTATGGGGTCCTCAGTGACCTCTCATTCTTCGGTCTCCCTCCTCACTGCTACAAATCAAATCACATTTTATTAGTCACATGCGCCGAATACAAAAGGTGTAGACCTTACAGTGAAATGTTTACTTACAAGCCCCTAACCAACAATGCAGTTTAATAAAAAATATGAATAAGAATAAGAAATAAACGGAACAAGTAATTAAAGAGCAGCAGTAAAATAACAATAGCGAGACTATATACAGGGGGTACCGGTACAGAGTCAATGTGCGGGGCACCGGTTAGTCAAGGTAATTGAGGTAATATGGACATGTAGGTAGAGTTACAGTAGGGATACCTCCGTTAGATGTGATTGCCTGTCAGAGGCAAATGTCACTTTAACAGTGATGCACAGCGAGAAGAGGAACCATCAGTACCAAGGAGGTAAGTGGTAGGCTGACAATGTGGTTTAAACTAGTTCATTAAGCAGGCCAGTGTATCCAGAACACTCTCCCTCTCTATGTCTCTCTCTCTCTCTCTGAATCTCTCTCTCTCTGAATCTCTCTCTCTCTGGCTCTCTCTCTCTCTCTCTCGGTCTCTCTTGGTCTCTCGGTCTCTCTCTCTCTCTCTCGGTCTCTCCTCTCTCTGTCTTTCTCTCTCTCTCTCTCTCTCTCTCTCTCTCTCTCTCTCTCTCTCTCTCTCTCTCTCTCTCTCTGTCTCGCTCTCTGTCTCGCTCTCTGTCTTTCTATCTCTCTCTGTCTCTGTCTCGCTGTCTCTCAATTCAGTCTCTCTCTCTGTCTCGCTTTGTCTCTCTCTCGCTGTCTCTCTCTGTCTCTCAATTCAATCTATCTCTGTCTCTCCCCCTCTCTCTATGTCTCTTTCTGTCTCTGTGTCTCTTTCTCTGTCTCTCTGAATCTCTCTCTCTCTGGCTCTCTCTGTCTCTCTCTCTCTCTATCTCTCTCGGTCTCTCTCGGTCTCTCTCTCTCTCTGTCTCTTTCTCTGTCTCGCTGTCTCTCAATTCAGTCTCTCTCTCTGTCTCGCTGTCTGTCTCTCAATTCAATCGCTCTCTCTCTGTCTCGCTTTGTCTCTCTCTCGCTGTCTCTCTCTGTCTCTCAATTGTCTCTCAATTCAATCTATCTCTCTGTCTCTCCCCCTCTTTCTCTGTCTCTCTCTGTCTTTCTCTCTCTCTCTCTGTCTCTCTCTCTCAGTCTTCGGTCTCTGTGGGACCCTGTCAGTGGACAGGTGCAGGACCACCTCTCTTTATTAATGACAAGCAGAGTAAAGCAACCTGCACGAGGAGCTACACTGGCTCCCAGCCAGCTTTACCCATTTGGGGCAGAAATGGAGGGGGGGGGGGGGGGGGGGGGGACATGGTGGAACGCAGACACACAGCTTAAAACGACTCCACCACACTAGATCCACTGTGACAAATAGGGTTAGAACACACAACACACAGGATGGACTGAGTTCTTCAGAGTCACTATGACAAATAGAGTTAGAACACACGACACACAGGATGGACTCAGTTCTTCAGAGTCACTATGACAAATAGGGTTAGAACACACAACACACTCAATAGATTGAGTTCCTCAGAGTCACTGTGCCAAATACGGGTAAAGCACATAACTCACAGGATGGATTGAGTTCCTTAGAAGGCAATTGTTTCAGAAAGGGTTGTGAAAGATAGGGCTCCCTGTTTGTGAACATCCCCTTGGTTGTTTTATTGTCTCAGAACATTTTGAGTCAAGTACATCACAGGATGAATGTACATAGGGCCTCAAATAAACAGTTTAACCACTGTATTGAAGCTATTTATAAAGCATATCAATTCTGAATAACAAAAAACATCATAGTCATAACTTTATCAAGGAATGTTAATAAAGAGGTACACGAAGTGGACAAAACATTAAGAGCAGCTTCCTGATATTGAGTTGCCCCGTTCACCCTCTGAATAGCACACATACGCAATCCATGTCTCTGTTGTCTCAAGGCTTAACATGCTCCCCTTCATCTACACTGATTGAAGTGGATTTAACAAGCTACATCAATAAGGGAGCATGGCTTTCACCTGGATTCACCTGGTCAGTCAGTCTATGTCATGGAAAGAGCAGGTGTTCCTAATCTTTTGTACACTCAGAGACTGTGCATTCGAAAAGTAGACCCCTAAAGTTTTTCCACATTTTGTTACGTTACAGCCTTATTCTAAAATGATTTTTTTAAATCCTCAATCTACACACAATACCCCATAATGACAATGCGAAAACAGGTTTTTAGAAAATTTTGCACATTTATTAAAAATGAAAAACATGAATAATTTATTTACATAACTATTCAGACCCTTTGCTATGAGACTCAAATTGAGCTCAGGTGCATCTGCAGAGAGCTTGAGAGGATCTGCAGAGAAGAATGTGCCAAGCTTGTAGTGTCATACCCAAGAATACTTGAGGCTGTAATCGCTACCAAAGATGCTTCAACAAAGTACTGAGTAAAGGGTCTGAATACTTATATAAATAATATATTTCCAAAAAAAAAATGTTAAACTGTTTTTGCTTTGTCATTATGGGATATTGTGTGTAGATTGACGAGGGGGAAAAAACGATTTAATCAATTTTAGAATAAGGCTGTAACATAACATAATGTGGAAAAAGTCAAGGGGTCTGAATAATTTCTGAATGTACTGTATAGGCATCTGGATTTCGACATGTCCTGTGACGCATGATGACAATGGGTTATATTATGTAGACTTCTTGTATAATTTTACACATCCTACTCTCTGAAAGCAGAGCAGAGTGACGCTAAGGATAAAAGCTGGAGTTTGTGCCTCTGTCTGTGAGGTTTCTCTTAGAACAGCCGAGCCCAGCACAATGATTAACAGCATGTTGGGTGAACACAATGCAAATCTATTTCTGTCAACAGAAATCAACTCCAGGCAATTACTGTCCTTTGTGTGCATTTGATTACTACAGCACTTTGAATGAAGCAGTCTTAAGCTGCCAGTTATAGAGACATTCATCAGTTGTCTTGCAGGGTGATTTAAATATCTTGTTGTTTTCCATCCTTGTATCTCACTCTGTCTGCTGGCTCTGGAACAGTTATGTATTGATGCTCTGGTAATGGCCTGCAGGATTCACTCAAATAAACAAGACGAACAGCGGAAATAAATGTTTGGTTTTCTTTCCATCCCTGTTTTATTTCCATCCATTATTCCCTGATTATTGATGTGAATGAATGGGGTAATTTGTTTCTGACCACAACTAAAATTAAACTAATTCTTTCTCATTATGGACCTCTTCAGAAGGTTATTTATTCCTGTGACAGTTGCCTTATTTCAATCATCATCATCTGATTGTGTTACATTGTCTTCTGTTGGAGACCTCTTCTGTTGGAGACCTCTTCTGTTGGAGACCTCTTCTGTTGGAGACCTCTTCTGTTCGAGACCTCTTCTGTTCGAGACCTCTTCTGTTCGAGACATCTTCTGTTCGAGACCTCTTCTGTTCTAGACCTCTTCTGTTCTAGACCTTTTCTTTTGGAGACCTCTTCTGTTCGAGACCTCTTTTGTTTGAGACCTCTTATGTACTAGACCTCTTCTGTTCTAGACATCTGTTCTAGACCTCTTCTTTTGGAGACCTCTTCTGTTCTAGACCTCTTCTGTTCTAGACATCTTTTGTTCTAGACCTCTTCTTTTGGAGGTCTCTTCTGTTCGAGACCTCTTCTGTTCGAGACCTCTTCTTTTCGAGACCTCTTCTGTTTGAGACCTCTTCTGTTTGAGACCTCTTCTGTTTGAGACTTCTTCTGTTTGAGACCTCTTCTGTTCTAGACCTCTTCTGTCCTAGACCTCTTCTGTTCTAGACCTCTTTTGTTCTAGACCTTTTCTTTTGGAGACCTCTTCTGTTCGAGACCTCTTCTGTCCTAGACCTCTTCTGTTCTAGACCTCTTTTGTTCTAGACCTCTTTTGTTCTAGACCTTTTCTTTTGGAGACCTCTTCTGTTCTGGACCTCTTCTGTTCTAGACCTCTTTTGTTCTAGACCTCTTTTGTTCTAGACCTTTTCTTTTGGAGACCTCTTCTGTTCTAGACCTCTTCTGTTCTAGACCTCTTTTGTTCTAGACCTTTTCTTTTGGAGACCTCTTCTGTTCGAGACCTCTTTTGTTTGAGACCTCTTTTGTTTGAGACCTCTTCTGTTCGAGACCTCTTATGTACTAGGCCTCTTCTGTTCTAGACATCTGTTCTAGACCTCTTCTTTTGGAGACCTCTTCTGTTCGAGACCTCTTATCTTCTAGACCTCTTATCTTCTAGACCTCTTATCTTCAAGACCGCTTCTGTTCTAGAACTCTTCTGTTCTAGACCTCTTATGTTCGAGACCTCTTCTGTTCGAGACTCTTCTGTTCTAGACCTCTTCTGTTCTAGACCTCTTCTGTTCTAGACCTCTTCTGTTCTAGACCTCTTCTGTTCGAGACCTCTTATGTACTAGACCTCTTCTGTTCTAGACATCTGTTCTAGACCTCTTCTTTTGGAGACCTCTTCTGTTCGAGACCTCTTCTGTTCGAGACCTCTTCTGTTCGAGACCTCTTATGTTTGAGACCTCTTATGTTCTAGACCTCTTCTGTTCAAGACCTCTTCTGTATGTTTGAGACCTCTTATGTTCAAGACCTCTTCTGTTCAAGACCTCTTCTGTTCTAGACCCCTTTAGTTCGAGACATCTTCTGTTGGTGAGCTCAAATGAAAACACTTTTGGGCATGTACAAAGAGGGTTAGTATCAACATAGAAATCACAATTGGAATGGCTTTTGATTTTCCTATTGACCGTAACATAGCAAATAATTTAACATTGTTGTATACAGTGTAATACAGTGTAAAAGAGAGTACAACATAACTTTTTACATCTGTTTCTATGGACATAATTCTGTCGTGTTCGCTAGTGGGCCAATACATAACCTGCCAATATGTTATGTTCAGTCAGACAAAGCTCACATTCATGCCTGACTCCCAGATGTTGAAAGAGCATCAGGGCTCTCAAGCCACTCCATCCAGCGGTTGTAGCAGGACAGGATCGTCATAGTGTTGTGTTGAGTAAACAAAGACTCTCTCTCTGCCAGATGCTCCCCTCGTCGACTGACCCTTGACGTACTGCTGTCTCTCTGACGTCTTTCTGTCTCTCCCTTGACTTCCTACTATCTCCCTGGGGCTCCTTGTCTCCTGCTCAGCTAGCACCCTGATCAAGACACACTGTGTCCTTCTTTCTTCACCCACTAAGGTTGTAGGTTATTCATGTATTGTACTACAATACTATTTAATATTTTATATGTATAAGGATCAATGCGTCTTTTATAGTATGTATCTATTTGAGAAATGTATACCGCACATACAGAGCCTTCAGAAGGTATTCAGACCCCTTGACTTTTTCAACATTTTGTTACATTACAGTCTTATTCTAAAATCGATTAAATAAAAAAAAATCCTTAGCAATCTACACACAATACCCTATAATGACAAAGCCAAAACAGGTTTTAAGATTTTCTTGCAAAAGAACCCATAAATACCTTATTTACATATGTTTTCAGAAACTTTGCTATGAGACTCGAAACTGAGCTGAGGTACATCCTGTTTCCGTTGATCATCCTAGGGATGAGTCCACCTTGGAGTCCACCTGTGGTAAATTGAATTGATTGGACATGATTTGGAAAAGGCACACACCTGTCTATATAAGGTCCCACAGTTGACTGTGCATGTCAGAGCAAAAACCAAGCCTTGAGGTCGAAGGAATTGTCCATAGAGTGCCGAGACAGGATTATATCAAAGCACAGATCTGGGGAAGGGTACCAAAACATTTCTGCAGCATTGAAGGTCCCCAAGAACA
The DNA here is from genome assembly GCF_029448725.1 of Salvelinus fontinalis. Lineage (NCBI taxonomy): Eukaryota > Metazoa > Chordata > Actinopteri > Salmoniformes > Salmonidae > Salvelinus > Salvelinus fontinalis. The sequence goes on from NC_074693.1 coordinate 22,719,588, forward strand.
GAGTTGTCTCCATCATTCTTAAATGGAAGAAGTTTGGAACCACCAAGACTCTTCCTAGAGCAGGCCGCCTGGCCAAACTGAGCAATTGGGGGAGAAGGGCCTTGGTCAGGGAGGTGGTCAAGAACCTGATGGTCTCTCTAAGAGAGCTCCAGAGTTCCTCTGTGGAGATCGGAGAACCTTCCAGAAGGACTACAATCTCTACAGCATTCCACCAATCAGGCCTTTATGGTAGAGTGGCGCCAGACGGAAGCTACTCCTCAGTAAAAGGCACATGACAGCCCCGCTTGGAGTTTGCCAAAAGGCACATAAAGACTATCAGACCATGAGAAACAAAATTCTCTAGTCTGATGAAACCAAGAATGTCAAGCGTCACGTCTGGAGGAAACCTAGCCATGCTGACAGCATCATGCTGTGAGGATGTTTTTCAGCGGCAGGGATTGGGAGACTCGTCAGGATTGATGCAAAGATGAACAGAGCAAAGTACAGAGAGATCCTTTATGAAAACCTGCTTCAGAGCGCTCAGAACCTCAGACTGGGGTGAAGGTTCACCTTCCAACAGGACAACGACCCTAAGCACAAGGCCAAGACAACGCAGGAGTGGCTTCGGGACAAGTCTCTGAATGTCTTGAGCTTCCCAGCCAGAGCCCGGACTTGACCCAATCGAACATCTCTGAAGAGACCTGAAAATAGCTGTGCAGCGACGCTCACCGTCCAACCTGACAGAGCTTGAGAGAATCTGCAGAGAAGAATGGGAGAAACTCCCCAAATACAGGTGTGCCAAGCTTGTAGCGTCATACCCAAGAAGACTCGAGACTGTAATCACTGCCAAAGGTGCTTCAACAGAGTACTGAGTAAAGTGTCTGAATACTTACGTAAATGTGATAACAAAATGTGGGTTGAATACTTTCCAAAGGCACTGTAAAGATCACTGTTTTATTGAGGATGCTATGTTACAATTTGCAAGAGATCAGCCCTTTTCCCTCTGTATAGTAATAAGTTATATATACATTACTAGTCAAACGTTTGGACACACATACTCATTCAAGGGTTATTCTTTATTTTTACTATTTTCTACATTGTAGAATAATAGTTAAGACATCAAAACTAGTTAAGACATTGTATCACATCAAATCAATTCAAATGTTATTTGTTACATGCGCCGAATGACAGTGAATTGACATCCTTAACCAACAATGCAGTTTTAAGAAAATCCCTAAAAAAGTAAGAGACAAGAATAACAAATAATTAAAGAGCAGCAGTAAATAACAATAGTGGCGTTATATACAGGGGGTACCGCTACAGAGTCAATGTGTCAATGTGCGGGGGGGCACCGGTGTCGAGGTAATTATGTACATGTAAGTAGAGTTATTAAAGTGGCTATAATAACAGAGAGTAGCAGCAGCGTGGGGGGGGGGGGGGGGGGGGGGGGGGGTAGCCATTTGATTAGCTGTTCAGAAGTCTTATGGTTTGGGGGTAGAAGCTATTTAGGAGCCTCTTGGACCTAGACCTGGCGCTCAGGTACCGCTTGCCGTGCGGTGGATGGAGTCTTTGACAATTTTTAGGGCCTTCCTCTGACACCGCCTGGTATAGAGGTCCTGGATGGCAGGACGCTTGGCCCCGGTGATGTACTGGGCCGTACGCACTACCCTCTGTAGTGCCTTGCGGTCAGAGGCCGAGCAGTTGCCATACCAGGCAGTGATGCAAACCATCAGGATGCCCTCGATGGTGCAGCTGTAAAACCTTTTGAGGATCTGAGGACCCATGCCATATCTTTTCAGTCTCCTGAGGGGGAATATGTTTTGTCGTGCACTATTCATGATTGTCTTGGTGTGCTTGGACCATGTTAGTTTGTTGGTGATGTGGACGCCAAGGAACTTGAAGCTCTCAACCTGCTCCACTACAGCCCCGTTGATGAGAATGGGGGCGTGCTCGGTCCTCCTTTTCCTGTAGTCCACAATCATCTCCTTTGTCTTGATCACATCGAGGGAGATGTTGAACTGCACTGTTGGTTATGGGCTTGTAAGTCTACACTTGTTGTATTTGGTGCATGTGGCAAATAACGTTTGATTTGATTTGTCCTTGCACCACACGGTCAGGTCTCTGACCCCCCTATAGGCTTTCCCATCGTTGTCGGTGATCAGGCCTACCACTGTTGTGTCATCAGCAAACTTAATGATGGTGTTGGAGTTGTGCTTGGCCGTGCAGTCATAAATGAACAGGAAGTACAGGAGAGGACTGAGCATGCACCCCTGAGGGGCCCCCGTGTTGAGGATCAGCGTGGCGGATATGATGATACTTACCCTTACCATCTGGGGGCGGCCCCACAGGAAGTCCAGGATATTTAGTCCCAGGGTCCTTAGCTTAGTGATGAGCTTTGAGGGCACTATGGTGTTGAACTCTGAGCTGTAGTAAATTTTCTTAATTTTTTTTCTTAATTTTATTTTTTATTTCACCTTTATTTAACCAGGTAGGTTAGTTGAGAACAAGTTCTCATTTGCAACTGTGACCTGTCCAAGATATAGCAAAGCAGTACGACACATACAACAACAGAGTTACACATGGAATAGACAAACATACAATCAATAATACAGTAGAAAAAATCTATATACAGCATGTGCAAATGAGGTAGGATAAGAGAGGTAAGGCAATAAATAGACCATGGTGGCGAAGTAATTACAATATAGCAATTAAACACTGGAATGGTAGAATGTGCAGAAGATGAATGTGCAAGTAGAGATACTGGGGAGCAAAGGAGCAAGATAAATAAATAAATACAACATGGGGATGAGATAGATTGGATGGACTATTTACAGATGAGCTATGTACAGGTGCAGTGATCTGTGAGCTGCTCTGACAGCTGGTGCTTAAAGCTAGTGAGGGAGGTAAGAGTCTCCAGCTTTAGTGATTTTTGCAGTTCGTTCCAGTCATTGGCAGCAGAGAACTGGAAGGAGAGGCGGCCAAAGGAAGAATTGGCTTTGGGGGTGACCAGTGAGATATACCTGCTGGAGCGCGTGCTACGGGTGGGTGCTGCTATGGTGACTAATGAGCTGAGATAAGGCGGGGCTTTACCTAGCAGAGACTTGTAGATGACCTGGAGCCAGTGGGTTTGGCGACGAGTATGAAGTGAGGGCCAGCCAACGAGAGCGTACAGGTCGCAGTGGTGGGTAGTATATGGGGCTTTGTTGACAAAACGGATGGCACTGTGATAGACTGCATCCAATTTGTTGAGTAGTGTTGGAGGCTATTTTGTAAATGGATGAATAGCATTCAATGAATAGCATTCTCACATAGGTGTTCCTTTTGTCCAGGTGTGAAAGGGCAGTGTGGAGTGCAATAGAGATTGCATCATCTGTGGATCTGTGGGTGCGGTATGCAAATTGGAGTGGGTTTCTGGGGTAATGGTGTTGATGTTAGCCATGACCAAACTTTCAAAGCATTTCATGGCTACAGACGTGAGTGCTACAGGTTGGAAGTCATTTAGGCAGATGACCTTAGTGTTCTTGGGCACAGGGACTATGGTGGTCTGCTTGAAACATGTTGGTGTTACAGACTCAGACAGGGAGAGGTTGAAAATGTCAGTGAAGACACCCACCAGTTGGTCAGCGCATGCTCGGAGTACACGTCCTGGTAATCCGTCTGGCTCTGTGGCCTTGTGAACGCTGACCTGTTTAAAGGTCTTACATCGGCTGCGGAGAGCGGGATCACACAGTCGTCCAGAACAGCTGATGCGCTCATGCATGTTTCAGTGTTACTTGCCTCAAAGCGATGTCGTGACCAAAAAAGTGTTAAACAAATCAAAATATAGTTTTTATATTTGAGATTCTTCAAAGTAGCCACCCTTTGCCTTGATGACAGCTTTGCACACACTTGGCATTCTTTCAACCAGCTTCAGGTAGTCACCTGGAATGCATTTCAATTAACAGGTGTGCCTTGTTTATGGAATTTCTTACCTTCTTAATGTGTTTGAGCCAAGCAGTTGTGTTGTGACAAGGTAGTGGTGGTATACAGAATATATCCCTATTTGGTAAAAGAACATATTATGGCAAAAACAGCTCAAATAACAAAGACAAATGACAGTCCATCATTACATCCATCATTACTGTATATATATGTAAGATTCCTACACACAATACACAGTGGTATTGTTTAACTCATTAGTCCCTCTGCATTAGTAAGATGTGCTGTATAATAATGTGCATGAGCCATATTCAAATTCGAGAGACTGGGAAAACAAAATAAATATACCTTACAGAGGATTTACGTGTTTGACATGGCAAATAAATGTAAATCCCTTCTGTGGTCTGGACGGACCTCTGTGGTCAAGTCTATTTATTTAAAAGGGCCTACAAGTTGTGTGTTGATAAACTGCTTCTCCAGCTCCATAACAGGAGGGGGCCATAACCCTCCTCACTTCTCCAGCTCCATAACAGGAGGGGGCCATAACCCTCCTCACTTCTCCAGCTCCATAACAGGAGGGGGCCATAACCCTCCTCAATTCTCTAGCTCCATAACAGGAGGGGGCCATAACCCTCCTCACTTCTCTAGCTCCATAACAGGAGGGGGCCATAACCCTCCTCACTTCTCTAGCTCCATAACAGGAGGGGGCCATAACCCTCCACACTTCTCCAGCTCCATAACAGGAGGGGGCCATAACCCTCCTCACTTCTCTAGCTCCATAACAGGAGGGGGCCATAACCCTCCACACTTCTCCAGCTCCATAACAGGAGGGGGCCATAACATATTTATTTTCCTCTGATAAGATTGTTTTTTCTGCGCCGGAGTGTAACTCATTTCTAGATTTATATCGAAATGGCTGTAACCCCCCCTTTTATACCTCTGTAAAGCTACATGTCCACTAAAAGCTATTAATTCACATTTCTCAAGAAAATCCTAAACAAACTATCAAATGCAAGGACTGAAATTGTACATCAGCACAAAATATTTGGTGGGCTATAGCTCTGACTTTGACTTTTTTCCTGCTCTCAGCTGTCATGGCTGAAATTGCTATACTGCTTCATGATACACTTGGCCAGTGTGCAGCAGCCAGGTCAAGCTATTATTATTAAAGCAGGTGCTGAGATCTACACGGGATTTTACAATGGATTGTGGTTCTCTGTTTGGCTTAGTAGCTGTGAGGGCTGACGACCAGCATCTAGAGACCTCAGTACTGGTTTATACAGCCCCTTTGTGCCGACACACTGTGTGTATTTCATGGTGATGCCTTTATGTACCATTGTAGCAGACTATATTTCAATTTTTCAGTGGCTTTTCTTGAAAAGGTGAGAGAGTTAATGGACAGTTTCATGACATTGGGTTGTTATATTACATAAGTTCAGTCCGTTCCACCATTGGCCTGCTTCATGACACTGCACTTTCCACACATCCTGGTTACTACTTTATTCTAAGTTATTTTCAGACTCAAATATTATAGGTGGCGCTGTGCAAATGGGGATCTGTTGCAGCAGCTGACTGGAATTATATATCTGGCTTGTTAGGCCTCATCGTTACAATGAATAGCTCCCTCCTCAACCCTGCCACAGTGGCAAACATCAGGGAGGCAACGATGAATGAATCATTCAGAAAAGTGTATTGTGGCTGTGACTTCAGGCAACATATGGCTGCTTCTCCAGCACCCGTTTATGTAATCTGTAACCTGAGCACTCAGCATTGGTTGGCTGTGCCTTTTGTCTGAAAGACAGTACATTAACCTAGCAGATTGAACTAATGCGTGCCGCTTCTGCTTCTCTTGCATCTCATCTCCCACACGTTTGAGCTCTCACAAATAAACTCAGGGAACATCACCTTCCATTGTAAACCCCTCCCCTTGGCTCCAGCCTGCAGTTCGGAGCCATCTCCTCCTCCTCCTCCTCCTCCTCCTCCTCCTCCTCCTCCTCCTCCTCAGGCTGACTTGATGGATGTAATTTCCCCTTGTCAATTTTTACTTCCTGTCTATGTCAGGAATTCATTTTCCAACCTGGCATGACAAATAATTATCCAAAATAATAGAATCTATACTGTAAATTGTCTTGGTGGCAGACCTCAACACATTACAATGGACAGTTTTTCAATGTAAAACATATTTATAGGACACAGAGAGCTGGGACATGTACCTGGAGTCTGTAATTCCACTGATGTGCAACTGTGTTTCTGTAGGCAATTGGGGCTGTCAGCTTTTCTCTTCTAGTTGACATCCGTATTTATGTTCCTCTGACTCAATGTCTATTATGACAGATGACAAAAAGACTGTCTTCGTGTCTTCAATGAGTTGTCCATCCATGTAACTGGCTGACCTGGCATTTGGGGTTTGTAATGTCAAAGCATCCTTCTGTACTGTAGTCACACAATGAGAAGAGTAGCAGTCCATTTTAGGCAATTCACTGGTCATTTTTGGCCATAGAGATACAGTACATCTTAAAGTAGTTATTATTTGACAATGAACTGTGTTCATGGTAGACTAAATTATTGTCTTTGCCTCTCTACAACAGCAGTGCCATAGCTGCTAACTGGTTTATCCTAAATAACTCTGCATTAGTCTGATCGTGACTATGACCTTCTCTGCCTCTCCCTGTCATACGCTACTGTTTCACCATGTGTCACGGGTTCAAAGCTCACCAGCATTAAGGCAATCTTGACTGGCTCATCATTACTGGCTCCTGTGGCTTTTCCCCCACTACTCACCTATGGATGACAATGGAGAGAGAGGAGAGCGGCTGCTAATTACCGAGTACAACTTGAAATGTCTTTGAAGCCTAGCTAGAGAGCTCCCATTTAGGATGCAAATGAAAATCCAAATGGAGAAGATGAATATGAAATGAGATTTTCATCCTACTGCAAGGCACTAGTGTGAATACTTTAGGATTCATTTGAATTTGACCCCCATAGTATAGGCCTAGTAGCTTCCATTATCTGTAGATCTATTATCAAATCAAATCAAACTTCATTTGTCAAATGCACCGAATACAACAAGTGTAGACCTTACTGTAAAATGCTTACCTACAAGCCCTTAACCAACAGTATAGTTCACAATAAAATAACAATAACGAGGCTATATACAGGGGGTACCAGTACCGAGTCAGTGTGTGGGGTTACAGGTTAGTTGAGGTAATTTGTACATGTAGGTAGGGGTGACGTGGCTATGCATAAATTATAAACAGTGCGTAGCATCAGTGTACAAAACAAATTGAGGGGGGTGTCAATGTAAATAGTCCGTTGGCCATGTGATTAATTGTTCAGCAGTCTTATGGCTTGGGTGTAGAAGCTGTTAAGGAGCCTTTTGGTCCTAGACTTAGCGCTCCGGTACCGCTTGCCGTGCAGTAGCAGACAAAACAATCTGTGACTTTGGTGACTGGAGTCTCTGACAATTGTATGGGCTTTTTTTCTGACGCCGCCTATTATATAGGCCCTGGATGGCAGAAAACTTGGCCCCAGTGATGTACTGGGCCGTACGCACTACCCACTGTAGCTCCTTACGTTCAGATGCCGAGCAGTTGCCATACCAGGCAGTGATGCAACTGGTCAGGATGCTCTCGATGGTTCAGCTGTAGAACTTTTTGAGAATCTGGGGACCCATGCCAAATCTTTTCAGTCTCCTGAGGGGGAAAAGGTTTTGTCGTGCCCTCTTCACGACTGTCTTGGTGTGTTTGGACCATGATAGTTTGTTGGTGATGTGGACACCAAGAATCTTGAAACTCTCGTTACACTACAGCCCTGTTGATGTTAATGGGGAACTGTTCGGCCCACCTTTTCCTGTAGTCCACGATCAGCTCCTTTGTCTTCCTCACATTGAGGGAGAGGTTGTTGTCCTGGCATCACTGCCAGTTCTCTGACCTCCTCCCTATAGGCTGTCTCATCGTTGTCGGTGATCAGGCCTACCACTGTTGTGTCGTCAGCAAACGTAATGATGGTGTTGGAGTCGTGTTTGTCCACGCAGTCGTGGGTGAACAGGGAGTACAGGAGGGGACTAAGTACACACCCCTGAGGAGCCCCAGTGTTGAGGATCAGCGTGGCAGACGTGTTGTTGCCTACCCTTAATACCTTTGGGCGGCCCGTCAGAACCTCCAGGATCCAGTTGCAGAGGGAGGTGTTTAGTCCCAGGGTCCTTAACTTACTGATGAGCTTGGAGGGCACTATGGTGTTGAACGCTGAGCTGTAGTCAATGAATAGTATTCTCACATAGGTGTTCCTTTTGTCCAGGTGGGAAAGGGCAGTGTGGAGTGCGATTGAGATTACGTCATCTATGGATATGTTGGGGCGGTATGCGAATTGGAGTGGGTCTAGGGTTTCTGGGATGATGGTGTTGATGTGAGCCATGACCAGCCTTTCAAAGCACTTCATGGCTACAGACATGAGTGCTACGGGGCAGTAATCATTTAGGCAGGTTACCTTCGCTTTCTTGGGCAAAGGGACTATGGTGGATTTGGGTTTTCATTGCTCCATGCATTGTACGATGAGGTTTAGGCTCTTAGTTCCTAGTTTTAGCAAGCATAGTATTGCATGACACCAACAACCACTCTGTTTACACTAGTCCCCTAACCATGTACTACTTCCTCCTCCTCAGTGGACGGCTGCATCGATTGGTCGGTAGACCTGAAGAGGTACCGGGTCCTAGCAGGGGAACCAGTGAGGGTGAAGTGCGCCCTGTTCTACAGCTACATCAGAACCAACTACTCCATGACTCAGAGCGCCAAGCTCCGGCTCATCTGGTACAAAAACAAAGGGGACTCTGAAGAGCCTATCATCTTCTCCGGCCATCGGCTCAGCAAGGAGGATGACTCCATCTGGTTCCGCTCAGCTGAGCTGGAGGACAACGGCTTCTACACCTGCGTCCTGAGGTGGGTTTATTTAGTCCCTGTGCCTCTGAGGAATCAAACAGTTGAGCTTTTCTTACAGTAACCCCCAACCAAGCACCATGCTTATTTTAGTCATTCACAGCTCATTGAAAGCCCACATTTTCAGGAAGTGAGTTTTCATTGGATAACAGTTCATGACTGATCTTGGCTAGTGGTCCCACATATTGTACAGTAGTTTGAGAGGCCCTCATTTATCCATTTAGTTTACATCTACTTTCCAAAGCTACTGTGGTGAGTCAGTGAGTCTATTGTGATGCTGAACAGCCCCCTTGTTGCACACCCACCGCGCCAGCCAAGCAAGCCCTCCGATTGCACACAGCATAAGGAGGAGGGAGAGATCCACATCGCATGCTATGTTTAGTTTCCTCGCGGAGGAATGCATTTCTGGCCTTGCGAGGTTAGTTCACCCCTGACACTGAACTGTGGTTGACTCGTGTTGCGGAACATGTAACTGACATTCCACAAAAGAATAGGCTTTGCCAAAATCATTAATATCAAATCCATGATGTTCCTGTCAGTTCTATGCGAGAAGGATTGTGCTAGAATTCCCTCCTCGGATTATTATATCAAACAACCTGCAAATCATTTGATGAATAAATAAAAGGTGTTTTTATAACATCTAGTAAAAATATTTTCACTGTTCCTAGCTACTTTACCGTGAGAGTCAATGGTGAATAGAAAATAGAGACAATCTGACAGAGGCTTCAGCAAAACTCTCCTCAGATGAAGATCCAGCTCCTCTCTAACAAAGCTGATGCTTCTCCGTGGCCAATAATACGTGTTCTCTCCTCGCTCTGCACTCCCCTCATGCTACGCTAACAGTCTATTTAGGAGAAGATCCTGTCACTTTCATCTCGCTTTCCCACCGAGTTGGTCATAGCAACCGCCACAGCTCAGACAGCCAGGCGCAATGCATTCCAATGTGTTAGCTAGCTAGAGAGTCATCAAGCTGAGCCTTATTCTTTTGCCTTCTTTTGCCTCCTTCCAAACGACAGATCGTTTGGAAGGAGAAGAAAAAACAATACTGGAAATTGAAGTGGCATGTAGCCCTGTGAAATGTGTTATTGAATATAAGATACTGTATCCAGTGATGTATCTTTATGAAGTATTCTCAATATCCTCCAAACTCAATTAATTGTCTGTCAAAGACGTTAAAGGTGAAAAGAGGAGAGAAGTCCTGTTTTCACGCTTTAGTTTCCATTAATGGTGACTCTTGATCCCTGAAACCAAAGGAACAGAAATCCAAATAAGTGGTGTTTTGGGTTTCTGTAGATCCCCAAGCTGCTTCTTTAATTAAACCCCAGACTACTGAAATTCCTAATAATGATACAAAACTACAATCAGCACAGAGGAAGAAAGGCTGGCAGCACCCAGTTCTGAATCTAAAGGTAGGAATCTATAGTCTTCTGAGAGACAATTGCTGGAAAATGACATTGGCAGATGCTGCTGTGTCTGAAATGACAGGGTGGCTCTGAAATGACAGGGTGGCTCTGGAATGAAGGAATGTATTTTCTCATAGGGTCTACTGACCGCAGGAGGGGTAATGTTCTGTGTCTGGCTCAGGCCCCCTACGTAGACCACTTGGAATAAAACAGACATCTTCAAACACACACACACAAACACATACACAGATACACACACACAAACACACACTAGCCCTGCCATCGAGGCCTTTATGGCAGTTATATGGGGTACCAGGCGATGTCCTGTTTTATTGCAACATGAACAGTGACTAATCATGCCTGAATGCCAGAGAATCTCACAGCACCAGCATGACATGTTAAGCTGTAGCCAACGAGTCGATGCAATCTGCCCGGCTAATGCGCCTCGAGAGACAGATTCACCACACCTTTATTTCTCATTCTCTCCAGTGAGGCTAGACGAACCTCCCACATCACAGCACTGATGGAGGGAGAGGCATTTCACACCTTCCCCCAAACAATGGACACACACTTAGCTTTGTTCAATAACTTTATGCCGAGGAGAAATACAACACATGTTCCCAAAGTCTGAGGGATGCCTCTTATACAACACGTATGCAGTACATTATCTGAGGTAGGCTATCCCCCAGAGGCCTGTAAAGTAATATGTGCCACCTGTCTTTTTCTCCCCTCATAAGATAATTGTTCTCTCTCCAATCGCCCGGATGTCACAGACCTTTTCTTTCAAAGCGGTCCAGGTTTTTCACCTTTCTATTCATCTGTCCATGCAGAAGCCCGTTAGAGACAGAGAGACAGAGAAGCCAGTCTGTTCTTTGACACTGGCTGAATCTACGCTACCACGCTTGCCAGTTCAATTCAAATATTAAATGTTCAAGCTTCAGCTTTGACATAAATCAACTTTTAAACTCTCTCAAAACCACATGTATATTTACTTGGGCAGAGACTATTGTTATAAATGTCTACAATGAATCACATCAAAGACAAATCTATGGGTAACTTACCAACCAGTGGATGAAATTGTTTTCAGTAAATACATTACAACGGGTCTAGACTTAAACAATCATTGTTAAAATGCTGTGTTCTACTAGACGAGGTGTAATCATTTTGTAATGTGAAGCTTCACCATATGAGGCTGTGTTCTACTAGACGAGGTGTAATCATTTTGTAATGTGAAGCTTCACCATATGAGGCTGTGTTAGAGGGTAGACAGTCTTTTAGGAAAAATCTATCCAAAGCAAATAAAAATACCTTCTGAGACAGTATTATTGATAGATCAAACCAGTTAGTTATCAGACACACAGACAGACAGGCAGACAGAGATTCTCACAGACAGGCAGCTAGGCAGCGTAGCTATGAGATGTTAATTTGTAAGCACCTCACTTGCAGAACATCATATAGCATCTGAAAGCTATGATCCTTATTGATGTCACCTGTTAAATCCACTTCAATAAGTGTATATGAAGGGGAGGAGACAGGTTAATGAAGGATTTTTAAGCCTTGAGACAATTGAGACATGGATTGTGTATGTGTGCCATTCAGAGGGTGAATGGGCAAGACAAAAGTTTTAAGTGCCTTTGAACGTGGTATGGTAGTGTGTCAAGAACTGCAATGCTGCTGGGTTTTTCACGATCAACAGATTCCTGTGTGTATCAAGAATGGTCCACCACCCAAAGGACATCCAGCCAACGGCAGGCCAGGGGTTGAAAACGGGTCATTGATGAAAGGGGACAAAGAAGGCTGACACAAATTGTGCAGAGCAACAGACGGGCTACAGTTAGTCAACTGACAGTCCAGTACAACATTGGTGCCCAAAGACCCATAAAAGAATGCAAAGCTCGTCGTACCATGACACGAATGAGGTATGGCAGCCGACAACCTTACAGAGTTCCTCTTCTTTTAGCGAGCAACAAGAAACTGTGGTTGCAGTTGGCTAAGGAACAGAACACTGGACTGGAGAATGGAAAAACATTGCCTGGTCTGATGAATTGTCGTTTCTGCTGTTTCACACTGATGGGAGGACTAGAGTATGGAGAAAACCACGAGTACATGCATCCATCATGCCGCGTGTCGACATATCACGCTGATGGTGTGGGGTGTGTTTTCATGGCCAGACATTGGGCCCCTTGATAAAAGTGGAGCAACGTTTGAATGCCACAGGATTTCTGAACAGCATTGCCAATCAGGTGCATCCCTTCATGGCAGCAGTGTATCCATCTGCAAATTGATTTTTTTTCAGCAGGATAACGCCACAATGGTTCCAGGAACATGACAGTAAATTCAGCTTACTGCAGTGGCCTGCCCAGTCACCAGATCTCAATTCATGATGAAACAAGCTATTCGGAGTAGAGATCCACTACCACCCAACTTGATACTGTGGGAAGCATTGTTGTCAACATGGGCCATCATGCCTGTGGAACGCTTCCGACACCTTGTAGAGTCTATGCCCTGACGACTTGAGGCTGTTCTGAGGGGAAAAGGGGGTGCAAACATGTTCCTAATGTTTTGTATACTCAGTGTATTTTGAAACTGTGAGAGTGATAATTTAATCAGTTTTCAATTTCATTGTATTTCTATTGTGAATTCATGCAACATATATTGACTGACATACTGTATCATTTGACCACTACAGTGCATTTGTTATGATAATAATCCATATAAAGTACAGTGATTTGTTAAATTAGAGGTACGTGTGAAAGTGAAACCGTTGTTGAAATACTATAAAAGTCTGAGAAAATGGGAAATCGAATGATAGGCTAATATTGCTCTTTTGGAAGATTGGTAGGAGTTTTTTTGCAGAAAGTACAGATTGGCTCATCAGATATCATTTCCCATGAGGATTTAAGACCTGCTTTAGAAAGGCAAACACATGCCATTCCGATGCACATCCAAGTGCTATCCGCCCTCAGGTTTCAGTCAACAACCACTTTTCAGTGGGAGCTTGCTGATCGACATCTCACAGCCCTCGATGAGCCAATGATTTGGATGCAATCATCAGCAAAACAAAATGTAACATACAATTTCCATATACCATTGCACAACAGGTTGAAGTCCAGAGGGGTTTCTTTGCCATCAATGGGCTCCCAAATACAAACAGAGCAGTAGACGACAGCCACATCGCCATAAAAGCACAATCCCAAAACAAGTTAAACTATGTGAACAGAAAATATTTCCACTCTTAATGTGCAGGTGATAGGTTGGTGGCCAGGTGGAATGCACGACTCACAGAACAGCAATGTTGGCCTATACTCCTACAGGAGGGAGCTGTTGAGGATGGATGGCTTATTGGTGAGTTGCCTACTCATTTGAAGTACACTGCTCAAAAAAATAAAGGGAACACTAAAATAACACATCCTAGATCTGAATGAATGAAATATTCTTATAAAATACTTTTTTCTTTACATAGTTGAATGTGCTGACAACAAAATCACACAAAAATTATCAATGGAAATCAAATGTATCAACCCATGGAGGTCTGGATTTGGAGTCACACTCAAAATCAAACTGGAAAACCACACTACAGGCTGATCCAACTTTGATGTAATGTCCTTAAAACAAGTCAAAATGAGGCTCAGTAGTGTGTGTGGCCTCCACGAGCCTGTATGACCTCCCTACAACGCCTGGGCATGCTCCTGATGAGGTGGCGGATGGTCTCCTGAGGGATCTCCTCCCAGACCTGGACTAAAGCATCCGCCAACTCCTGGACAGTCTGTGGTGCAACGTGGCGTTGGTGGATGGAGCGAGACATGATGTCTCAGATGTGCTCAATTGGATTCAGGTCTGGGGAACGGGCGGGCCAGTCCATAGCATCAATGCCTTCCTCTTGCAGGATCTGCTGACACACTCCAGCCACATGAGGTCTAGCATTGTCTTGCATTAGGAGGAACCCAGGGCCAACCGCACCAGCATATGGTCTCACAAGGGGTCAGAGGATCTCATCTCGGTACCTAATGGCAGCCAGGCTACCTCTGGCGAGCACATGGAGGGCTGTGCGGCCCCCCAAAGAAATGCCACCCCACACCATGACTGACCCACCGCCAAACCGGTCATGCTGGAGGATGTTGCAGGCAGCAGAACTTTCTCCACGGCGTCTCCAGACTCTGTCACGTCTGTCACATGTGCTCAGTGTGAACCTGCTTTCATCTGTGAAGAGCACAGGGCGCCAGTGGCGAATTTGCCAATCTTGGTGTTCTCTGGCAAATGCCAAACGTCCTGCACGGTGTTGGGCTGTGAGCACAACCCCCACCTGTGGACGTTGGGCCCTTATACCACCCTCATGGAGTCTGTTTCTGACTGTTTGAGCAGACACATGCACATTTGTGGCCTGCTGGAGGTCATTTTGCAGGGCTCTGGAAGTGCTCCTCCTGCTCCTCCTTGCACAAAGGCGGAGGTAGCGGTCCTGCTGCTGGGTTGTTGCCCTCCTACGGCCTCCTCCACGTCTCCTGATGTACTGGCCTGTCTCCTGGTAGCGCCTCCATGCTCTGGACACTACGCTGTCAGACACAGCAAACCTTCTTGCCACAGCTCGCATTGATGTGCCATCCTGGATGAGCTGCACTACCTGAGCCACTTGTGTGGGTTGTAGGCTCCGTCTCATGCTACCACTGGAGTGAAAGCACCGCCAGCATTCAAAAGTGACCAAAACATCAGCCAGGAAGCATAGGAACTGAGAAGTGGTCTGTGGTCACCACCTGCAGAACCACTCCTTTATTGGGGGTGTCTTGCTAATTGCCTATAATTTCCACCTGTTGTCTATTCCATTTGCACAACAGCATGTGAAATTTATTGTCAATCAGTGTTGCTTCCTAAGTGGACAGCTTGATTTCACAGAAGTGTGATTGACTTGGAGTTACATTGTGTTGTTTAAGTGTTCCCTTTATTTTTTTGAGCAGTGTATATTTGCCATTGCTAAAGCAACTTGAATTGTCCTAATGGTCCACTCTTTGTAGCTATGTTTTTATTTTTACTGGTCAAGCGTCAACGGAGCGAGCCAAATAAAACCTTTTGGTTGTATTCAATCTCTAGCTCCTCTATTTCAGTCTCGGAAAATTCTTTTTTTAGGAACTAGTTCATGTCAGAGCAAAAACCAAGCCATGAGGTCGAAGGAATGGTCTATAGAGCTCCAAGACAGGATTGTGTTGAGGCACATATCTGTGTAAGGGTACCGAAAAATGTCTGCAGCATTGAAGGACCCCAAGAACACAGTGGCCTCCATCATTTTTAAATGGAATGTTTGGAAAAACCAAGACTCTTCCTAGAGCTGGCCGCCCGGCCAAACTGAACAATCGGGGGGAAAAGACCATGGTCAGGGAGGTTACCGAGAACCTGATGGTCACTCTAACAGAGTTCTTGAGTTCCTCTGTGGAGATGGGAGAATCATCCAGAAGGACAACCATCTCTGCAACACTCCACCAATCAGGCCTTTATCGTAGAGTGGCCAGACGGAAGCTATTCCACAGTAAGAGGCACATGACAGCCTGCTTGGAGTTGCCAAGACTCTCAGACCATGAGAAACAAGATTCTCTGGTCTGATGAAACCAAGATTTAACTCTTTGGCCTGAATGCCAAGCGTCACGTCTGGAGGAAACCTGGCACCATTCCTACGGTGAAGCATGGTGCTGACAGCATCATGCTGTGGGGATGTTTTCCAACAGCAGGGACTGGGAGACTAGTCAGGATCGAGGCAAACATGAACGGAGCCAAGTACAGAGAGATCCTTGATGAAAACCTGCTCAAGAGTGCTCAGGACCTCAGATTGGGGCGAAGGGTCACTTTCCAACAGGACAATGACCCTAAGCACACAGCCAAGACAACGCAGAAGTGCCTTCAGGACAAGTCTTTAAAAATAGCTGTACAGAGTTTTGGAGGATCTTCAGAGAAGAATGGGAGAAACTCCCCAAATACAAGTGTGCCAAGCTTGTAGAGTCATACCCAATTAGATTCGAGGCTGTAGTCGCTGCCAAAGGTGCTTCAACAAAGTACTGAGTAAAGGGTCTGAATAGTTATGTATATGTGATGTTTCAGTTTATTTTTTATAAAATATTGGCAAACATGTCTGAAACCCTGTTTTTGTAAACAATTTTAGACTAAGGCTGTAATGTAACAAAATGTGGAAAAAGTCAAGGGGTCTGAAGGCATTGTATATTCCCAGCAGGCTTTGAAGGGATGATTTTGACCATACAGTGTATGGTTAATTAGGTTTCAAAATGCAAATAGAAGAGGTTGTGCCCGAGCACTGAGGCTGAGAACAATTGGTATTTATCAATTATTATGACGTTTGTAGGATTGTTTGATAAATCACACTTTTTCGAACATTCAAAATTCCTTTCATAAAGAGTATCTTAGAATAGTTTACACGCAATATTGATAAATGAGGCCCCAGGAACTGGATTTCCAGAATCAGAATAAGCACGGAATCCAGAATTTATTGAAAGTTCCCAGAATTGTTCAACCCTAGTCAGAGCACTATGGTGTGTGCGTAAGTTTCTGACTGTGTCTGTGTGTGTACCTACTTGTGTGTATGTGTGTGTGAAAGGCAACGGCACAGTAAGGAGGTTTGACGCCTGAGAAAACCTGGCTGTATCGTTGATATGCTGCTCTGCGTAGCAGCCCCATAGGGACCACCCTCGCGCCCATTTAACTTCTCTAGGATATGTGGGACGCTAACGTCCCACTTGGCCAAAAGCCAGTAAAAATATATTACGATAAAAATCAAACTTTCATGAAATCACACATGAAAGACACCAAATTAAAGCTACACTTGTTGTGAATCCAGCCAACATGTCTGATTTCAAAAAGGATTTACGGCGAAAGCACATCAAACGATTATGTTTGGTCAGTACATAGCCACAGAAAAACACAGCCATTTTTCCAGCCAAAGAGAGGAGTAACAAAAAGCATAAATATAGATAAAATGAATCACTAACCTTTGATAATCTTCATCAGATGACACTCATAGGACTTCATGTTACACAATACATGTATGTTTTGTTCGGTAAAGTTCATATTTATATCCAAAAATCTGAGTTTAGGCGGGACGCTACTGTCTCACTTGGCAAAAAGCCAGAGAAAATGCAGTGCCAAATTCAAATTTATTACTATAAAAATTACTATAAAAATCAAATTTTCATTAAATCACACATGAAAGGTACCAAATTAAAGCTACACTGGTTGTGAATCCAGCCAACATGTCAGAATTCAAATAGGATTTTCTGCGAAAGCAAACGATGCTATTATCTGAGTTAGCACCGTTGTAAACAAAGAGAGATAAGCATATTTCAACCCTGCATGCGCGACACAAAACGCAGAAATACAAATTATAATTCATGCCTTACCTTTGACGAGCTTCTGTTGTTGGCACTCCAATATGTCCCATAAACATCACAAATGGTCCTTTTGTTCGATTAATTCCGTCGATATATATCCAAAATTTCCATTTAGTTGGCGTGTTTGATCCAGAAAAACACTGGTTCCAACTCGTGAAACATGACTACAAAATATCTCAAAAGTTACCTGTAAACTTTGCCAAAACATTTCAAACTACTTTTGTAATACAACTTTAGGTATTTTTTAATGTAAATAATCGATAAAATTGAAGATGGGATGATCTGTGTTCAATACAGGATTAAAACAATCTGTAGCATGCTTTCTGGTCACGGGCCTCTATCTAACAGGACACTTCAAGTGACCCTGAATCAAAATGGCCCTACTTCTTCATTACACAAAGGAAAAACCCTCAACTAATTTCTGAAGACTGTTGACATCCAGTGGAAGCGGTAGGAACTGCAAGAAGGGCCATTAGAAATCTGTATTCCCAATGAAAATCAATCAATTTTATTTATCAATCAATCAATTTTATTTTATATAGCCCTTCGTACATCAGATAATATCTCGAAGTGCTGTACAGAAACCCAGCCTAAAACCCCAAACAGCTAGAATGCAGGTGTAGAAGCACGGTGGCTAGGAAAAACTCCCTAGAAAGGCCAAAACCTAGGAAGAAACCTAGAGAGGAACCAGGCTATGAGGGGTGGCCAGTCCTCTTCTGGCTGTGCCGGGTGGAGATTATAACAGAACTATGCCAAGATGTTCAAAAATGTTCATAAGTGACAAGCATGGTCAAATAATAATCATGAATAATTTTCAGTTGGCTTTTCATAGCTGATCATTAAGAGTTGAAAAACAACAGGTCTGGGACAGGTGGCGGTTCCATAACCGCAGGCAGAACAGCTGAAACTGGAATAGCAGCAAGGCCAGGCGGACTGGGGACAGCAAGGAGTCACCACGGGCGGCAGTCCCGATGCATGGTCCTAGGGCCCAGGTCCTCCGAGAGAAAGAAAGAGAGAAGGAGAAAATTAGAGAGAGCCAAGATTTTCAAAATGTTCATAAATGACAAGCATGGTCAAATAATAATCAGGAATAAATCTCAGTTGGCTTTTCATAGCCGATCATTAAGAGTTGAAAACAGCAGGTCTGGGACAGGTAGGGGTTCCATAACCGCAGGCAGAAGAGTTGAAACTGGAATAGCAGCAAGGCCAGGCGGACTGGGGGCAGCAAGGAGTCACCACGGCCGGTAGTCCCGACGTATGGTCCTAGGGCTCAGGTCCTCCGAGAGAAAGAGAGAAGGAGAAAATTAGAGAGAGCCAAGATTTTCAAAATGTTCATAAATGACAAGCATGGTCAAATAATAATCAGGAATAAATCTCAGTTGGCTTTTCATAGCCGATCATTAAGAGTTGAAAACAGCAGGTCTGGGACAGGTAGGGGTTTCGTAACCGCAGGCAGAAACAGTTGAAACTGGAATAACAGCAAGGCCGGGCGGACTGGGGACAGCAAGGTGTCAGCATGCCCGGTAGTCCTGACGTATGGTCCTAGGGCTCAGGTTCTCAGAGAGAAAGAGAGAACGAGAGAATTAGAGAGAGCATACTTAAATTCACACAGGACACTGGATAAGACAGGAGAAGTATTCCAGGTATAACCAACTGACCCTAGCCCCCCGACACATAAACTACTGCAGCATAAATACTGGAGGCTGAAAAATCCATTGAAAAGAGAGTGACCTCGAAAAAAAGAAATCTGAATGGTTTGTCCTCGGGGTTTCGCCTGCTAAATAAGTTCTGTTATACTCACAGACATAATTCAAACAGTTTTAGAAACTTCAGAGTGTTTTCTATCCAAATCTACTACCAATATGCATATTTTATATTCTGAGGATGAGTAGCTGGCAGTTGAATTTGGGTATGCTTTTCATTCAAATGTGAAAATGCTGCCCCCTATCCTAGAGAAGTTAACCTTGAACTTCACACAAACCCATTGATCCAGGTTGAACCAACTCCTGCAGATTAGTGATATGGAAAGTTTCATCAATGGCCCATGAGTCAACAGAAACCCCATTATCCTGTGTAGTGATGAGGTACTCGGATTCTTTCACACTTTGACTTGTTTCTTGCCATTGCTTTTCAATACCTTTTTTTTCAATTTCCTTGTACATTTAGTCTGTTTGATCTTCTCTTGGTATGTGTAGTGGGAGAGAGAGAGCGAGTGAGAGTGTGTGTCTGTTACTTTTTTTCTCCAAAGGTCATTTACACTAGAGGTTTAATAGCTCCAGAAGTAGGGTCTTCGTGGCTCATTCCCAGTTAGAGTGGTTCCTATTGAAATTAAATTGGGGGCTCATGTTCTCTTAAATATTTAGCATTCCTCTTTAAAACTTGACTACATTTTCCTCTTCCTCCCTCTTACAGAGAAATGGTGGAAAAATAATTTCTCCCCCCATTTTAATCAATGGAATTGGCCTACATTTAGATTTAAACGGTTGCATGTAAAATTCTCTCTGTCTCTCTCGCTGAAATCCATCTTTAGTAAGGTGCTTTCAAAGAGTTTGATGTAATTTTTCAGACAGCAGAGCAATCGAGGCAGGGAGATTGTGTAGGAAATTCCCCCCACAAAGATTTAAGGACTTGCAAAAGCATCTGGGGACCTGATACATCCATTCATAAGCTCATAAATCTTTTGCATTGCATCACAATTAATGCCAATAACATCAACAACCATTTCAAACTAACCTACATAAATTGCTTTTATTCCTTATTGGCAAACAGATTGTAATGAAGGCTCAGGGAGAAAAACATGTAGATTCACACGCAGACACCTTCGCAGAAGGCAGGGATCAGGGTCACAGGAAGGCAGTGGTCATACACAGGTAGGCAAACAAGCAGGTGAATCAAAACTAGGACTGAAGGCTATAACTGGTTCTCACAAACGAGCTAGAAAAAGACTTATGAGAGTCAAAACGAACAATACCTCACAAAGACACAAACAGAATGAACTGAACTAAATAAGGAGCTGATGAGACCAGGTGAGTAACTAACACAGGTGAAATCAATGAACACAAATGAAAGACAGGGCTACGTTCAAGAACACAAAGAAACAGGGCTGTGTTCAAGAACACAACGAAACAGAACACAAGGTTGACTAAGAAAATAAATACAGAACCTAACACAGATGAACAAGTGCCTTCTCATTAGGGAGAGTACGTCATTTTTTACCTGGAGAAAATTTGACCTCTCTGAAATAAAAATGGTTGGCCCTACCCTATATGTTAACGAAACCCTCCCTGAATGCTTGAAAAAAAAACAAGTGACCCTCCCCTATTCCCAAAATAATAATGAAAACATAGTAGATAGCAGAGAACATGTCTGCCGTTTACCCTCACTTCTTAGACAGACCAGAGCCTTAGAAATGCAGTTTTAGAAACTATTCTTCATCCTGTAAGCATTACATGGCAACGTAGAAATGTTGATAGTGCACAGGGCTGTGGGCCAGAAGGTTGTAGGTGGAAAGATCTCCTTTATAGGAAAAGCATTGCATGAATCTACCATCGTATTTGCAGGTATGAGAAAAATGTGCCTTCTATAAATGCATTACATGCAGTTCTATGTCATTTTACCTGACTGGAGACAGCAGAATCTTTGTTAATAGCACACAAATGACTGAAGTTTCAGGCTAAGAATGGACAGAGAGAGAGCCTTATAATAAGATGAACACATAGGACTATGTCTTATTTGTAACGAAACTGTCCATTTGTAAATAATTCAATCTGAGATGTCATTATGAATCTAAGCATGGTACTTTCAAAAGTTAGGCCTACTTGTCCACCAGACAGAGTAGGACTACCGACGCAAAAAAAAATGTAAGCTTTAGCTACTGCTACTCTTCTTCTGTGGCTTAACCCAATAAAATGATGTTGAACCAATGTGGAATAGACATTGGAATGAAAGCTGTGCCCAGTGGGTCACAAATGTTTCCCTAAAAGCTGTCTGGGTTTAAAACATCTTCTGTATCACAGAAATGATAGCGACAAAAGTAAATTAAGTCCATGTTTGTCTCCTCGGGTATTGAAGGTTGCAGGTCAGCCTCTAAACGTTAAAGGACCGAAGCGCCATTATAAATCACTTCGTATAATTTGATCCTTTTAATTTTCTTCAATACCTTAAGCTAAAGAGGGCTAGGCCTGCTGTTTGCCATTTTCTTTACCATAAGGCATATGTCATATCCTCACATACCCCCTCAATTTGAGTCCTGGTTTTAATTTAATACACCCAGCAGTTCACTGACACGGAGGTCAGCTATTTAAAGAGTTCATGGTGGGTGGAGGAATTGGTCAACAAATCTATGGATAGCAGCCTATAGCCTAATTTGGTCTGTCAGACCTCTTATTTCTTAAATAGGAAGAAATAGGTTCCAACACTCAGCCCTCTGGATGTTAGTAAAGTCAAATTAAAATAGGTATGGTCTAAAGGAACTATGTCTACTTGAATTTGCTGTCCATTTCTGATTGACTGTGCTTCAAGTTTCAGCACCACAATGGAAGTCACTCGAATCTGGCTAATATTGTGAGGTCAATAACTCTTATAAATAGCTTCTTCATGGTCAAGAAACATTATTGAAATAAATTATGGATCATTCGATTGAGACCACACTATTAGCCTATAGCAATGATCACCAATCCAAGGCATTCCTCGTCAATCACCAAACAGTTCTTTAAAAAAAAAAAAGTCCTAGTGCCTGGAGTGCAGAGTGTTCCTATTTTGAAGCATTTCATCTCTCTGAAGGTAGAACTCCAACTACCCGGCAGGCCCAGAGAGCAAAGCAAGTGCACCCATAGGCCTACAGCTGGCCAATCAGATAGCTCAGATCACCGTGTCTGCACAGTTTCCTCTGTGGTTTCCTTGAGCCATAGACTGTAAAAATAAGCTTTGAACACACAGCAGTTAAAACCATGACTAGAGAGAGACTCAACAAATACAGAGCTACTGTTTTTATCATGACACGAGGCGAGACCCAGATGCAGACACAGGAGGCAGATGGTTGGAGTCTAAGATGTTTAATAATCCTAAAGGGAGTAGGCAAGAGAATGATCGTGGACAGCCAAAAGGTCAAAACCAGATCAGAGTCCAGGAGGTACAGAGTGGCAGACAGGCTCGAGGTCAAGGCAGGCAGAAATGGTCAGGCAGATGGGTACAGAGTCCAGAAACAGGCAAAGGTCAAAACCGGGAGGACTGGAAAAAGGAGAATAGCAAAGGCAGGAGAACGGGAAAAACACTGGTTGACTTGGAACATACAAGACAAACTGGCACAGAGAGACAGGAAACACAGGGATAAATACACTGGCACAGAGAGACAGGAAACACAGGGATAAATACACTGGGGAAAACAAGCGACACCTGGAGGGGGTGGAGATAATCACAAGGACGGGTGAACCAGATCAGGGCGTGACAAAGTTTATGTTTAAGTTGTTATTCAGCACTGTCAACACTTTGTTCAACACTTTTATAAACCATCAAATGCAATTCTCCCTACTTCCACTCACGCTACAACCAGCACTACAGCTGCAATTAATGAGTATTGCATAGTGTTCCAATAAGCTTCTGTTATTATTATTAGCTGAATGTAGTTTTTAATAGAGGAATATTTCACTTTTTGTGGTCATAGGAGTAACAACATGAATTCGTACGTGAGGCAGAAATAATGCAGTGTGACTTGAGTTTTGCCATCAGCTGGAAGGAAGACTGTGTTCTCCTAGATGTTTAAAAAACTATCTGAATGCTAGATCTCAGCTTGCATTTTGACTCAGGAAGTGATCTTGACTCAGAAAAGGTTGGTGACCACTGGCATATAGGCACACTTGATTTAGCACTCCCAGCGAAGATTAAGAGATGAGGGATGGCATCGGGCACACATCCATACAGTGGTCCTTCCTTTAAAAGTTGTGGCATACTGCAGCACAGCTTGTGGGGTGCCGCAGAATTCTATGGCACGTTATTTAAGTGTCAGCCATTGTTGCCAGAATGATGTAATTTACCACAATCTGCTACCATCTACCACAAACGGTCGTGGCATAAACTCAAAACTTTTAAAGGAAGAACCACTGTATAATACCTAATTAGCAAATAATTTTTAGACACTGAGAAACATAGAAATGTAATTTATTGCAAATTACATGACCCTCCCCTGGACTCGATAAAACAATACTTAACCCTCCCCCTGACTGAAATTAAAAAGGCAGGACCCTCCCCCATTTTCCTCCATGTTGAACCATCCCTTATGTATAATGAAAAGGGAGTGTTAGTATTAGACAAGAGTGCCAATATGCTGCTCTCTGTTGTATAGGCCTTCTCAGCAGATGATCCAAAATGACAACAGGTCAAATCATAGTGGCAGACAGTGCTAGTTTCTATGAAGCTCATAGAGCAACACTTTGTCAGTCAGTATAATTGGACCTGGGGTCCTCCTAGGACCTGGGGTCCTCCTAGGCCCATCTTCCACAGAGAGAGTTATATGAACGCTAAGGGCTGTGGAAGAAGGAAAGAGAATGAGGTTCATTACCAGTGAATTAATCATATGAATTAATCTCCAACTTCCTCCTCATCCTCTCCCTGTGTGAGAGGAGGGCTTGTGGCAGGGTGCCCCAGAGAGCAGTTCTGTGTACTCTATGTCTCCTCTGCCAGGACTGGGAGCTACGGTGTCACTACTCTCCCCAGACAAGCCTCTTCTAGATGTTCTGAGGTTTATGCACTTTCTCAGGTGGTTCTTAGGACAAACAGGAAATGCAGCAAAACAGAACAACATGAGTGACATACTTGCAGCAGATCCTCAGTCGCTCTCTGTCTCTCTGTCTGTCCAAGGTCAGGTCACTGCAATGAAAGGCTTCTGCATTGACCTCCATGGCTGCGGTGTCAGAGCGGTCCCCCAACGATATAGGAAACTACTTAGCACCGTTCTTGTGTTGCAGTCATTTACTGAGATCTATAGTGGAAAGAGCCTGATGCACGGTTGACCTCTGCCAAGAGGGCATTTACACAGTTTGGCTCTCTGTATTATGGCTCACACGGAAACCTGTGTAGGGGAAATTACATGGCACGAAGTCATTCAGGCGTATGGGTGTTCAGAATGCTTATTCAATGTCTCAAGAAAGCTAAGAGCCCGGGCACACTGACCCATGAGACACTGACCCACCTGGGTGGGCCACATCTTGAAGGTTGTCATGTTAGATTCATTGAAGATCACATTAACAGATGTAATCATGAACCGCGAGCACACAGAAATCCCTTTTTTATTAAGCATATAATTCAACTGGTGAGGTGTAGCCAAGGCTGCTTGAGAGTAATGGCAGGAGTGAGAGATTAATTATTCATGAAGTGGAAGCAGTCTTATCAGGATAGCACAATAGTTATGCAGCGTGATTAACTGGGCTAATTGTCAGTAACAGATCCTCATTTGTCCTGAGTGACTTCACACATCTGTTCCCTGTTTGTCTGTTGTTGTTTGTCTTTTTATTCGTCACAATTTGAGACCGTTGTCACCAGACACAGCAAGTGCCCTTTGAACAGTTTTTTAGTCTTAGTTCATAAATACAGTAGCCCAGAACAGTAGTACAGTAGCCTCTGTTGCCTGAAACTAGGCATTCTACACATGCACGCACGCGCGCACGCGCGCACGCACGCACGCACGCACGCACGCACACACACACACACACACACACACACACACACACACACACACACACACACACACATAGCAGACATGTCAGGCCACCTCTCTCAATAAACACACACACACACACACACACACATAGCAGACATGTCAGGCCACCTCTCTCAATACACACACACACACACACATACACACACTGTCACACTGTCACACACATACACACACCCAGTCACATACACAACCTGCCTGATGTCCAAGTATAAAACCAGCTAAATGTTTCATGCTGAAAAGTTAAATCTTGGCATTAAACAGGCTGAACTTGCTAGCGGAAGTTCAGGGTGCCTTAGTGTTTGAGAGGCTGACACACAATGCCACTGGAGGGCAATCCCATGCTTGAAAGCCCTCATGCATTTTCAATGGGAACCTAGTGTAGTAGCCATGGCAGTAGCTATGTGTTGAGTTAGGGGTCATGTGCCCTGACACAGGCCTCCCTGAAGGAGACTTGTACTTCTCACT
The DNA here is from genome assembly GCF_029448725.1 of Salvelinus fontinalis. Lineage (NCBI taxonomy): Eukaryota > Metazoa > Chordata > Actinopteri > Salmoniformes > Salmonidae > Salvelinus > Salvelinus fontinalis. The sequence goes on from NC_074693.1 coordinate 22,745,380, forward strand.
GGTGCCTGCCTAGTGCAATGATATGCAAATTCATTCCCCATACAGTATGTGCTCCTGCCACTTCAGGGGGAGCCGCATCTCTTTACTAATTGAAGCATTTTGAAATATTCCATTCCGATATCCTCCATGTTCAAACTGCCTATTGTTCTTGATGTTGTTGGCAGAAAAAAAATTAAAAGTTGCCCCACTTTACATCATCACAGGCAGGCAGGGAGGCATTGATGAAATTAATGGCAGAGTTTAAGAGCTCTGCTAGTTCACAGATGAAACCCCGTGGAGAAATCGATGTGTGCTTTTGTGTGTTTGTGATAACTGTTGGCTAGAGGTGAACTTGGGGAGACATAAAGCCTCCTGTGTTGTGTTCCCTGCCTGCAGAAACTCCACCTACTGCATGAAGGTGTCCATGTCCTTGGCGGTAGAGGAGAACGACGAGGGCCTGTGCTTCAACAGTAAAATACGTCACCTGGAGAAAGCCGAGATCACTAAGAGCAAGATGATCAACTGCCCAGACATCGAGGATTACCTCGCCCCTTACAAGCAGCCCCAGATGACCTGGTATAAGGTAACGAATCACTCTTATTCTCAGAAACGTTGTATAGTCTTTGTGTATGAACCCAAGGAGATTAGCCCTGATCCACTAATGGGTATCTAAATAAACGTAATTAAACGTAACATAGTGAATCGGTAGTTAATGACTGTGCGTTGGATCAAAAGATATGGAACAAGATGAAACTGACGCGGTATAACACTGTGGTGATGGTGTGATGTTAATGTGACCTGTCTGTCTAGGAGTGTGAGAAGAGGACGTGGCGGAGCTCCATCATGGTGAACATCACCAACATCTGGTTTCCTGAGGTGCAGGAGGACGACGGCGGAAACTACACCTGTGAGCTCAAGTATGGCAGCCGGGTGGTGAGGAGGACCACGGAGCTCAAAGTCACAGGTAAGCCCCCCATGTCGTGTGTGTGTGTGCGTGTGTGTTTGGGTGTGCATAATGCGTGTGTGTGCGTGCGTGGGTGTGTTTGTGTGCGTGCGTGTTTGGATGTGTCTGGTTACAGTGTGAATGTGTTGTATATTGTTATGTGCATGTGTGTATTGTATGTGCACAGTTCCAAAAACAGTTTGACAGCTGGCCACGATTTGCATCTGAAATCAGCTGCAGTGAGCGGAAAGGTTTAACTTTTGCACTCTTACACTTAATATTCTGAAGTCCCTTCCTCTCAAGGTTTGGTAGTTCAGTGATAAAACACTCAGCCGGATGCACTGCGGAGACACACCATTTATCACCGTAGCATAGTGGGGTATCACTGTGTATCTGTGATGCATCAGCCCTCAGTGTAAACGCTGGCATCCACTGTGACGTGAGATGGATTTATTTATTCACATTCTGGGCTTGTGCCTCCTCCGCTGCCTCTGTCATGCAGCAGGCAGTCAGGCAGCCTGGGATTCCAGGCCAGTGAGTCTGACCCTTGGGGTGTGTGCTGGGTCCCGACTGCAGGAAAAGCAGCTGCCAACTGCAGTGTGAAATCAACCCCCAAGCTCATTCACCCTGCCTGCCTGCCTAGCCCCACTCTGAAACAGAGCCAATCCGCTGGAGCCTCAGGACTGCAATAGGCAGGCAGCTCTCTCTGAGTCTGACTCTAGCTACTCTATAAACAGGACATAAACACATGGAAACTACACACAACCGTTCCAGAAATGGAACTGAAACAGATAGTAGCCTATACTAGACCATACAGAATGATAGACAGTCCTATCACCATTTATTTAAGATACTCTTTGAAGAGGTAGGGTTTCAGGTGCTTTCGGAAGATGGGCAAGGACTCTGTCCTAGCTTCAGGGGGAAGCTGGTTCCACCATTGGGGTGCCAGAACAGATAAGAGCTTGGACTGGGCTGAGCGGGATCTGCCCTCCCAAAGGGGTGGGAGGGCCAAGAGACCACAAGTGGCAGAACTGAGTGCTCAGGTTGGGGTGTAGGGTTTGAGCATAACCTGAAAGTAGGGAGGGTGTCACGCCCTGGCCTTAGTATTATTTGTTTTCTTTATTATTTTAGTTAGGTCAGGGTGTGACATGGGGTATGTGTGTGTTTGGGGTATTATATGGTAGAGGGGGTGTTGGTGGTAGTGTATGGGTTTGTGTTGAGTGTATGTATCTAGCTGTGTCTATGTTGTGTGGAGTTTTCTAGGAAAGTCTATGGTTGCCTGAATGGGTTCTCAATTAGAGACAGCTGGTTTCTGTTGTCTCTAATTGGGAACCATATTTAAGGCGATCATAGGCTTTAGCTGTTTGTGGGTCATTGTATATGTCGTACGTAAGTAGTGTGTGTGCACTTGCGTTTTAAGTTTCACGATTGTTTGTTGTTTTTGTTAGTTGGTATAAGTGTTACGTGTTCATCTTCGTCGTTGAAATAAAGAGAAGATGTATTCGAGTCATGTTGCGCCTTGGTCCTCTCTTTCACGTCAACACGATCGTGACAGAGGGGCAGTTCCTCTTGCTGTTCCGTAGGTAAGCACCATGGTCTTGTAGTGGATGCGAGCTTAGACTGGAAGCCAGTTGAGTGTGTGGAGGAGCAGGGTGACATGAGAGAACCTGGGAAGGTTGAAAACCAGGCTGGCTGCAGCATTCTGGATAAGTTGCAGGGGTTTGATGGCACAAGCGGGGAGCCCAGCCAACAGCGAGTTGAAGTAGTCCAGACAGGAGATGCCATTAGGACTTGCGCCACATTCTGTGTAAGGTAGGGTCGTACGTTACGGATGTTGTCGAGCATAAGCCTGCAGGAGTGAGTCACTGCTTTGATGTTTACTGAGAACAACAGGGTGTTGTCCAGGGTCACGCCAAGGTTTTTTACACTCTGGGACGGCGACACTGTGGAGTTGTCAACCGTGATGGAGAGGTCTTTGAGCGGGCAGGCCTTCCCGGGGAGGAAGAGCAGCTCTTTCTTGTCGAGCATGTTACTTGAGGTGGAGGGCCGACATCCAAGCTGAGATATCTGCCAGGCAAGCAGAGATGCATGTCGCCACCTGGTTGTCAGAAGGGGGGAAGGAGAGAAGTAGTTGAGTTTCATCTGCATAGCAATGGTAGGAGAGACCATGTGAGGATATGACAGAGTCGAGTGACTTGGTATATAGAGAGAAAAGGAGAGAGCCTAGAATCGAGCCCTGGGGGACACCAGTAGTGAGAGTACGTGGTGTAGACACAGATCCTATCCATGTCACCTGGTAGGAACGGCCTGCCAGGTAGGATGCAATCCAAAACGCCCAGCCCTGAGAGGGTGTAGAGGAGGAGCTGATGGTTCACAATGTCGAAGGCAGGGGATCGATCTAGGAGGATGAGAACAGAGGAGAGAGAGTCAGCTTTGGCAGTGCGGAGAGCCTCTGTGACACAGAGAATAGCAGTCTCGGTTGAGTGACCCATTTTGAAGCCTGACTGGTTAGGGTGAAGAAGATTTTCCTTGGAGAGATAACGAAAGAGTTAATCAGTGACAGCACACTCAAGTGTTTTTGAAAGAAAAGAAAGATGAGATACAGGTCTATAGTTTCTGACGTCAAATGAGTCGAGTGTTGGTTTCTTGAGGAGGGGAGCGACCGTTTTGAAGTCAGAGGGAACACAGCCGATGGTCAGAGATTAGTTGATGAGGGAAGTGAGGAATGGGAGAACGTCTCCAGAGATGGTCTGGGAGGAGGGGATGGGGTCAAGCCGGCAGATTGTCGGGCGGCCAGACCTCAATAGTCACAGGATTTTATCTGGAGAGGGAGGGGAGAACGAGGTCAAGGTGTAGGTGTAGGGTAGTTCTGAGTGATTGAGGAGCGGATGTCGGCAACCTTCTTTTCAAAGTGGTGTATTCCCACCAAAATCCCTGAACTCCCATTCATTATTTGTCTGTCCCAGTAAAATGTTTCATGTGCTATAATTCAGTCATTATATGATGGATTAAAAACAATTCTTAAAGTTTGGGGTGTCTTCATCCATTTTACAACTATTGCATTTATTAGAACCTTAACAATTTTGATAACCGTTGCTACACACACACAAATTATTTTACGTGCAATTCAAAGACCGAAACAGTACTGTGCTTCACTAAACAACAGTATTCAACGAACTACCATTACAAAGCCACAACAAAGGCGGTAGCAGCAAGCTAACGTGATCTGCTAAGCTGAAAGACATCTGCTTCAGTGAGATGTGAATTGGCAGGGAGAATATGATGCTTGTCTTGTCAGTTAACTGAGCCATTGTTTGTTCACTCACTCACATGCCCTTCTGCTAAGCTAAGCACTAGGCGTGCATGAGTGGTGTAATGTTGAGGCTGGATTCCACATGGTTTACAAGCTGCCTGGGGAGTTGACCTGTTGGATCAAATGCCATGTTAGGGTGCTGCTGGTTGGGTGGTGAGCCGAGTCAGGGTCAGACAAGGCCCGCGTTAGTTAGCTTCAAGCACACAGAGATGTCACTCAGGACACTTAGGCTTCTAGGGGGCAGGGGGCTCATCCTTGGTCTCAATTCCACTGCCCCTCCACCCTTAAAGAGCATTGCCCCTGTGTCCTGTTTGGTTATAGGTTTAAGTGAAACAGAGGAGTTGCACTGTGGGTAAAATATAGCTACCGTAGACTCAGTGACGAGGCTGTTGGGGATGTTGGGAGACACTTGGATAATAATATGTTAAAATACTTGCAGACTAGCTTAGAGAAGGAATATAAATGGTGTTGCTAGCCATTTATAGCAGAGAAGGGAACATGCCCCGATCCACATCAGCGGGACTGCAGTAGCGAGAGTTAGCAGTTGTAAGTTCCTCGACGTCCACATCACGGAGGACTTGACATGGACCAACAACACCAAGACTCTTGTCAAGAGGGCGCAACAGCGTTGCTACTTCCTAAGGCGACCGAAGACATTTGGTATGCTACCCCGGGTCCTCTCCAAATACTGCCGCTGCACCATAGAGAGCATCCTGACCGGTTGCATCATGACCTGATATGGGAATTGCGCTGTCCACGACCACAAGTCCCACCAGCATGTGGTGAAGACAGCCCAGTACATCACTGAGACCGTGCTTCCGTCCATCCAGGACATCTACTCGAAACGATGCCTGAGGAAGGCACGCAGCATCATCAAGGACCCCACACACCCCAGCCTCGAATTGTTTACTCCCTTACCGTCGGGCAGATGGTATTGGAGCATGATGTCTGATACCAACAAGCTCATAGACAGTTTCTATCTACAAGCCATCAGACTGCTCAATAATTGAACTGGACTGATCACCTGCACTGACACTCTGCACCTTTGCACACATGCACTCACTCACGCACACACCCACACTGATACACAATCACACACACACACACACAAATACACACGCGCGCACACACACACACACATATACACACATATACAAATAAACTTGCCCCCCCTTCCCCAAAATACGTCTAAATATTGGACTAAAATTGTGCCTTCCTGTATTATACTTATGCTAAAATATTTATTCTATTCTACTGAGCCATTTACTTTATGTTCGTATTCTTATCTTTATTATTTGTTATTGTTGTTGCATTGTTGAGAAGGAACCTGCAGCAAGCATTTCATTGGACGGTGTATGCCATGTGTATCCCATACATGCGACTAATAAAACTGACTTAAAACTTGAAATGAGGCAACAACAAGGCCTTGGAGGAGCTTGTAGGGCCAATCTGCTCCTGAATAGCCTGCAGTTTAGTAGTGGTACAGTACACTAGTAAATCAGAATGGAGGGGAGGATAAGCCTTGGCAAAGGCTCAGATTTGTGCCCAAAAACCACCATGACCAAAAAAAGCCTCTTCTCTTCCTCCACAGCCAGCAACCTGGTCATAAATATTTTAAAATGCATTTCAAAGTAAAATGCCTCTCATGAAAGAACATTGCGTTCAGGCTAAATTTAACAGTCATTGCTGTCACTGTGAGAAGCGAGTTGCCACGGTCATGCATCTCCGAACCTCATTGGAATATTGTAACACTTTCCACAGCCAGTTAAGTCAACATTGAGAAAGATGATGGGCCATGCACATCCTGACCCTCTCTCCCCCTCTCTCTTCCTCTCTCTCTCCCTCACTCCCTCTCCTCCTCTCTCTCTCCCTCGCTCCCTCTTCCCCTCTCTCTCTCTCTCTCCCTCGCTCCCTCTTCCTCTCTCCCCCTCACTCACTCACTCACTCACTCTCTCTCCCTCTCTCTCCCTCTCTCTCTCTCTCTCTCTCCCCCTCTCTCTCTCTCCCTCTCTTCTTCTCTCCTGCCTTATCAGCTAGGCCTGTCAGTTCTGCCTCCATACTCCAGCCTCTCGGTTACCTTCTTACCCATGTGGAAACCCCATGACCTGTTTATTTTATTCTCATAACTCATCATGAAATTGGATGTGTTCACATGGGCTTTGTCCTGCTATTTCCCCAGATCAGTGTGACCAATTTCTCTTTTCTTAGGTGGAGAGAAATTGTGAAAAATAAAAAGTATATTTGTGTTCTTTTGGAGGCGAAATATGAGTGCACTCATTCAGGAAACATGTTAGAGTAAAGAGCAGTTTAGTCCAGCAGATAGAATTGCTACTTCTCAAAACATAGGCCAGGGGTGTAATACTAGGTGGTTTTCTGACAACAGGAAACTATGTGCATCAGAGAGAGTATGATTTTTGACCAATGTGTCACGTGCACAAGTACAGTACATATCAATGTAGCACACAAAAAAACATAAGGTAGAACAAACACAAGATAAATAAAAAGAACACGAGAAAGTAAGAAGCTACTGTATATACAGGGTCAGTTCCAATACAATATTTACAATGTGCAGGAATACTGAAGTAATAGATGTACTGTTGAAGTCGGAAGTTTACATACACTTAGGTTGGAGTCATTAAAACTCATTTTTCAACCACTCCACACATTTCTTGTTAACAAACTATAGTTTTGGCAATTGTTTACAGACAGATTATTTCACTTATAATTCACTGTATCACAATTCCAGTGGGTCAGAAGTTTACATACACTAAGTTGACCCTGCCTTTAAACGGCTTGGAAAATTCCAGAAAATGATGTCATGGCTTTAGAAGCTTCTGATAGGCTAATTGACATAATTTGAGTCAATTGGAGGTGTACCTGTGGATGTATTTCAAGGCCTACCTTCAAACTTGACATCATGGGAAAATCATGATGTTTGACCCAACATTTGACCCAAGTTAAACAATTTAAAGGCAATGCTACCAAATACTAATTGAGTGTATATAAACTTCTGACCCACTGGGAATGTGATGAAAGAAATAAAATCTGAAATAAATCCTTCTCTCTACTATTCTGACATTTCACATTCTTAAAATAAAGTGGTGATCCTTACTGACCTAAGACAGGGATTTTTTTTTTTTTTAACCCCTTTTCTCCCCAATTTTCGTGGTATCCAATCGCTAGTAATTACTATCTTGTCTCATCGCTACAACTCCCGTACGGGCTCGGGAGAGACGAAGGTCGAAAAAGACAGGGAATTTTTACTAGGATTAAATGTCGGGAATTGTGTAAAACTGAGTTTAAATGTATTTGGCTAAGGTGTATGTAAACTTCCAACTTCAACTGTATCTTAGAGGTTTACATAGGGGAGGGGATAGGAGGAGGAGAAAGAGGAGGAGGGGAGAGGAACAGGAGGGGAGGGCAGGGCAGGTGAGGGACAGGAGGAGGAGAGCAGAGAGACAGAAGGAGGAGAGGGGAGATGGACAGGAGGAGGAGAAGGGAGGGAAGGGGGAGGAGAGGGCAGAGACAGGAGAGAAACAGGAGGGGGAGAGGGACAGGTGGAGGAGAGGACAGGAGGAGGAGAAGGAGGAGGAGAGGAACAGGAGTAGGAGAGGGACAGGAGGAGGAGAGAAGGACAGGAGGAGGAGGATAAAGTTACAGAAGCAGGAGAGAAAAACGAGGGAGGAGAGGCGAGAGACAGGAGGAGGAGAGGAGAGGAGGAGGAGAGAGAGGGACAGAAGGAGGAGAGGAGAGAAGAGGAGCGGGGAGGACATGAAGAGGAGAAGACAGGAGGAGAGGAGTGTGTGATAATGAGCTAAAGGGAAAAAGCAAGATGTTTAGCCTGTCACTAGGCACCAGCATCTTGAGGCTGTTGCATAGACTCATATTGAGTCAATATTAACACTGTTGGCCAATACCTTATAGAATCTCAAGTTTACTCATCAATATACTGTAGTGCTATAAAAGCACTTCTATACTGGAGGCACCTCTTCTAAAAGATGTCTCATATGCATGAGTGTCAGCTGAGGTGACCGTGGAAGTTGAAGTGAGCTCTCATTGTCTGTGTTAATGGCTCCAATGAACCTGGTATAGAAAGTTATCAGAGACCTCTATCCGTGTCAGGAGACATGTATTTTTTGGAGGTGAGTTGATACCCAGTGATTACTGATGGAAGCAGAACAGTGGGGACTCTTCGATTTGATTCACTCAGTGAGTTGGAAAATTAGAAGCATGAAAAGGCTCATTTGTTCATTGACAGGAAACACTGAGTCACTGGTCAAGCTAATTGCATTATATCACCTAGAGATGTTTCCTTCTGAGAATAGATTGGGTTTTTTCCACTTTTACTCTCAAAAGATCATCTTAGGTGAGAAACAGAGCAGATATGTAAATCTGTTTACACATATCTATTCAGCTGTAAGAGTGTTCCCAGCAAACCAAATCAGTTCTGTGAAAGTTCCCAGAACATTTGTTAGGTTTCGGGAAGTGTTCTGTAACACAACAACTGTCCACAACAACTGTCCAACAACTGTCCATACTGTAACGCAACAACTGTCCAGGTGTGCTGAAGATTATACAATATTTGTATACAATTATGTTTCAAGAACATTCCCAGAACAAATGTTGTCTGTTTTTTTATTTGGAAACCTAATGAGAACGTTTAGGGAATGTTATGTGGTGCTTTTTATAGATGTTGTGCACAACATTTTGGTCAGTGTGGTGGCCAAACCCACCACTGGTGTGCATGGTCAAAGACAGGGTTGCTGGCCCATGTTGACTCCAATGCTTCCCACGCTGTCAAGTTGGCTGGTAGTGGATCTCTACTCGGAATAGCTTGTTCCATCTCATTCCACAGATGCTCGATTGGATTGAGATCTGGTGACTGGGCAGGCCACTGCAGTAAGCTGAATGTACTGTCATGTTCGTGGAACCATTCCTGGACAATCCTAGCCTTGTGGCATGAGGCGTTATCCTGCTGAAATAATCAATTTGCAGATGGATACACTGCTGCCATGAAGGGATGCACCTGATTGGCAATGCTGTTCAGAAATCCTGTGGCATTCAAACATTGCTCCACTTTTATCAAGGGGCCCAATGTGTTCCATGAAACGCACCCCAATCCATCACACCACCACTACCAGCCTGCTATGTTGACGCGAGTCATGGGATGATGGATGCATGTACTCATATGGTTTTCTCCATACCCTAGTCCTTTCCAGTGTTTTCATTCCTTAGCCCACTGCAACCACATTTTTTTGTTTTTTTACTGAATGAAGTGGAACTCCGTAAGGTTGTCGGCTGCCATACCTCATTCGTGTCAAGGTACGACGAGCCTTGCATTCTTTTATGGGTCTTTGGGCACCAATGTTGTACTGGACTGTCAGTTGACTAACTGTAGCCCGTCTGTTGCTCTTCACAATTTGTCAGCCTTCTTTGTCCCCTTTCATCAATGACCCGTTTTCTACCCCTGGCCTGCCGTTGGCTGGATGTCCTTTGGGTGGTGGACCATTCTTGATACACACAGGAATCTGTTGATCATGAAAAACCCAGCAGCGTTGCAGTTCTTGACACACTCAAACCAGTGCACCTGGCACCTACTACCGTACCCCGTTCAAAACCACTTAAATATTTTGTCTTGCCCATTCACCCTCTGAATGGCACACAAACACAATCAATGTCTCACTTGTCTCAAGGCTTACAAATCCTTATTTAACCTGTCTCCTTCCCTTCATCTACTCTGATTGAATTGGATTTAACAAGTGACATCAATAAGGCATCATAGCTTTCACCTGGATTCACCTGGTCTCTCTGTGTCATGGAAAGAGCAGGTGTTCATAATGTTTTGTACGCTCAGTGTATATAATAGTGTGTGTGAATCTAATGTGGCGTTGTGACTTGAGAATGCACCATATTTAAAATAGCACTATATAAACCACCATAAACCACTACTGTGTTTTGAATCCAGGAGCCAACATATTGTTTTTGAACACCAGGAAAGTGACTAGAATTTGGCATGGTGGAGCCTCAGCCTTGGATCCCTCCTGCTTCAATTTCTCCTCCTCTTTTAGTTTTCTTTTTCATTAGAATTCACCGTGTCAAGGTAAGCAGAAAGAAAGGCCCAGTCACAGTTGATCTGCTGTCAGTTCTAATAAAGACAGCATTATTAAAAAGGGGGCCCTTTAATATTATTGACTAATAGTTTAGTAATGAAATCAGTATTAATAGATCATTACCATTCATAGTGGTCCACTCAGGGATTATTGGTTAATCAATACACCCTAATTGTAGCCTCAGTATTGCTTGGCTGGTGTTGCCAGCGACCTGGTGGTTGACTTCAAGCTTTTAAACAGCACATTGGCATTGATTTTAAGTCTATATTACTTAGCATGACAATGTGGTGAATTAGAGCTCTGTCATCTTCAGCGCTGCTCTGCTCTCCTTACATTGTAGGTGCGTTGGATGAGCTTGCTGCCCTGAATATCATTATGGAAGCTTCACTTACATGAACTTTGGCATCTCTTGTTTTTGTATGGTGTGGTCTTGCATGTGTTCACTTTTTTTTACTTGAAAAGACGGTTTCCTTTGTAAATCTGCCGGATTCACAGTATATTGCATGATGTAAGCTATTTTACGGTTCGGTATTAGACATCTTGTTCAAATTGCGTTTTTGACGTTAAAATCCACTTTAGATATGGCTCTTGATTTTTTACTGTGACTCAGTGAACAGTTAAATATTTTTGAAATAAAATCATTCCTCTGGTCGAAACTGTGGTAGACTAGTGCTTGTTTTATATCGATTAATTCTCTATCGATTGTCACAATTCACTGACCCTGTTATTACCTTCGACTGTAACCACAGATCCCCCAAACAGGCACCATGGGAGCTGACTCTCTTTTCTCTTCCCGTCCTATTGCTTCAGAGTGTAACAGAGCATAGCCTTATGTCTCCCTGCCTCCCTCCCTTCCTGCTTGCTGTACAGACAGACACAGACAGCAAGCTCTGACAGCTTTATTCCACACCCCCTTATTCAGTGGCCGTCTTAGCATGTAAATCTTGGTGGGGCAAACTCTATTTTTCTTTTTAGATGCATGCCAACAAAGCCACTACAAAACACTAAACAATACATTAATTGCACTCTAATGGTGACATTTACTGCCTTTAAAAAAAAAAAGCTGACATGGTTGACTTACTTAAACAAATGTTAATTCTACTGACAATTGAGATGTACAAACTATGGCAGAAGGGGACGACGAGCAGATAAGAGGCAATCCATAATTTCGATTAAGACATTAACGAACAAGCTTGGACGGACAAAGTCAATATAACTATTGGTTGAGCACTTTTGACATGTACAGCAACATAATTCAGAACATAGACCGTTCTTACGGTGTTCTCCCTGTACACCAAGTCAGAACCATAGGCTAAATAAAGGGGCATATAAGCAGACAATGAAAGCTATTACAATATTCAATGATAACACTTACGAACAGCTTACTACACCACATACACTTAGTATTAATTTCTTAGCTACAGTATACATATATCCCTGGCATATTACATAATTTATGCAGCAGCATACAAGACATGTTTGGACTCACCTTGTTGTGCTGTGGAAGGAGGCGCGGTGGTCCTTTGTGGGCAAATTATGTCATCAAACTTTGTCATCAAAGTCTGTCATTCTCTGGATTTATAGTGCTTTCAAGACAACAGGGAGCTCAGAAAAAAACAAGGTTGGACCATGACGTCAGTGATCTTCAGGTCAAACCTCTAGAAAGATGCCTGAGTTCCCGATTTGGAATTCCGAGTTGGATGACCGTTCAAAACGTATTTTCCCAGTCGGAGCTCGTTTTTTTTTAGTTCCCAGTTGTCTTGAACTCACTGAAGTCTGAGATTTCCCAGTTCCGAGTTTACAGTTGTTTTGAACACGGCAGAAGTCATGCTGGATTGACAGCATGGCCAATGTATTAAACCTTTTCTGGCCCATCGTGTTGAATGTTTATACTTTTTAGCTTGGAAAAGAGACCCTTAAACCCAGACTTGGACCACACACCCACTCCACTGAATAGCAGGCTAGTGATTGCTTTGCAACGCTTGCTGTTAGCCACTGATTCCTTCCAAACCACTCATTGTTGAATTTGCAATTTCCAACTTGTTGTGTAATGTTTATGTCCAATGGCCGATGAGCAGCGATAGGTTTTATCTATCATTTCTCTTTATATGACAAGGATTGAAAAGGGATTTGCCAGTAGATTGTCAACTTGATTCATGATGATGACTGCTATGTAGCTTGCTAGCTAAGATTTTGAAAGCATGATGTTGACATGATCAGTCCAATCAAAGCTACTGTAGATATAATGTGATTTGATGTAATTTTTTCTGTGTCCAATGACCTTGAGCCTTCTTGGATTGGCACTTCTAATGTAACTCTATGACAGCACCTAAGGGGCTGTAATCTTCTAACTCTACCTGTAGATGTTGCAGTGACGTAGTGACCCCATGAGTGACAGAATACTGAGCCAATCACGGTGCAACTACCAACAACTACGCTCCGTATTTTTCACTGCCTGCCCCAACACCACAGAAAGCATTGAGCTAGGCTATAACACCTGCATTTTGGAGCTGCCTTACTCAAGAAATAAAAAAAACAGACCATGTTTGTTTGCGGCTTTATTAACACATTGTTTCTAAACTGCTATGTGACACATATTAATGCCAAAATAACATCACCTGCCTTGAATGGCGGGTCGCCACTGCCCTTACTTCTCCTCCACACACTAAGAGAAGAAGACAAAGTTATCTTTCTCTGCAGAGAACAATAACTCCAAAATCATAGCTGCTTTTTTATTATTTCCAAGAGATACTGCATGGAATAGGAAATACACCATGGTTTGTTCAACTTTGTACATTTTCACATCACAGATAAATTGTAAGCAGGGGTTGGAACCGAAATGATTTTCCAATCGTTTAGTTCTAAACAGAGCCATTCTTTTTTTTTTTTCGTTACACTGTTTGACCTGCAAAATAAAGTTCTGAACCCGTTTGAACCAAAAGAAAGTACTAGTTTATATCGTTCCTTTTTGTTCCTTTTTAAACCTCTGAAATCGAGATTAGCTTGACATTAAATTACTTCATCAATCAGTGCGGATAGAGCAGCTTGCTATGGAGAGGGCAAGCTGTAGTTGTTTTAGCCTAGACAGCTGATAGTACATGGGCGCTATCGGCTGCCTAGGCTATAGTTGTTTACATGCGCAATGGACAACCAAGTGTAGGACGAGATGCGACTTACATTTTGCAGGTGGGGAGAGAGCAAGAGAGGGTGGAGGCATAGCTTGAAGCGCTGGGCATCTTGTTATGAAATGCATTATCTGAATTAGGCCCACAGAATTATACCTACCAAGGAGCAGCTTCTATGGAGGAACTTTGAATGTCTTTGAACCTCCGAGAGTTGGAGCAGCTTGCAGAGAGCCACCAGAATTAAAATCTTTTAATGACCTTTTTGTAGATAATAAATCCAATGTGAAAGGTGTTAACTATAGTATCCGTAATTATCATTGAAAAAGTGAATCCATTCATCTATAATTAAAATATCTCCCTAATTTCTGAATCACGCTTGTAACATCAGAAGGCTACTGTAGCCTAAGCTTCAGAGGGGAGGGGCATGTTGCCTAGACACACACACACATAATTGGAAATATTTTCAGCTGGCAGGCAGACACTGGAATACGCTTCTGAGTGACAGAATGAGGGCTTTGGCATAGGCGCCTTGTTGCGTTTTTTTGTGAAACTGAAAATAATGCCTGGAACGTAAAATAACGTTATTAACCGGTTCCCATGTTTTTAAAATAATGGTTCTGTTCCGGAATAGTATAGATGACTTTTGTTCTGATTCTGTTCTTCGAAAAATATTGTTATTTTCCAGTTTTTCTGTTCTGTAAACCGGTTCCAATCCCTGGTTGTAAGTATTGTAAAACTTTATGGATCCAATGTAGCTAGGTTATTATCCAACAAAAACTGCAATTAACTTCTACTTCCTTTTAAGCATGGAAATGAATGTCAAGTTAAAGCCAGTCCATAGCCAAACAGGGCTATATTGGAACACTCGGAAATCCCAGAGAGGATATTTTTTGGCTGTCGGAGTAAGTAGGAATCCAGCCACACCGACACACTTTCCTGTGTTGTACTCATTTGTCACAGTGATGGAAGGCTAGTGCAGGCCCTGCTGCTGGTAGACTAATGTTCTGTGGTGCTGCTCTGAGAGACTCACTAGATGTAATGTGAAAATGTACATCCACCTGATCGCTCATTACCGACTGCATAGCTGAGCGCCCAAACAGACTAAGTTTCTGTACCCAAGCCAAGGGGGTCACCATTCCGGTTTGGTCCGGTTCCACTGGAAGATGTTGCATAGCAAGATTTGAGCCGTCCTTGATTTCCTCCATAACTACATGCAGGGCAGCATATCACTCACTGAATCAAACACATACACGCAGAATGTATACTGCAGAATGAACAGCCTTGTGAATATATAACTTTCTGTCCCTTATCATATTTAATGGGATCTGCTAAACACTTTTATACTATTAGAACAGTTACTGCAGAAAAAAATATCCAACATTAGCCATTTGTAACTCCCTATTTCCCACAAATAGTGAAGAAGATGACAAATTTAGGCTAAAGTTAACAGAATGTTCTGGTAATGCAGGGATTTACCCACATGCACACAAACAATATCCTGGGAGCACATGTTGGGAATAACAAGGTAGGTCCCCTCCCAGAGGGCTCAGGAGACAATGTCTCGGAATCTCCTGTTCAGGCTGCCGGACAGAAACAACAGATTAACAGCAGATGAACTGGTTCTGTGGCATTGTGTTGGATTTGGACAAGGTATTGGTGGGGTGTAGAGTGGAGCGAGAGAATGAGGGAAATAGTCCCATTATGCTATAGTGTCATCCCCAATGTCACTGCAGTAACACTTCAGCAATTCTCTAAATCGGGGAGCGTTGGAGCACAGATTGATATACACTGATGTGCAATGACAGTGTGATTTATCGCGGGGCCTGCCTCCTTCTCCCCACAAGCCGGGCCGGGCCGGGCAGGCGGAGGAGTGGAGCAGGGCAGGTGGAGGAGGAGTGGAGCAGGGCAGGTGGAGGAGGAGTGGAGCAGGGCAGGTGGAGGAGGAGTGGAGCAGGGCAGGCGGAGGAGTTGAGCAGGGCAGGCGGAGGAGGAGTGGAGCAGGGCAGGTGGAGGAGTGGAGCAGAGCAGGCAGAGGAGGAGTGGAGCAGAGCAGAGCAGGGGGAGGAGGAGTGGAGTAGGGCAGGGGGAGGAGGAGTGGAGCAGGGCAGGCGGAGGAGGAGTGGAGCAGGGCAAGCAAAGGACGAGTGGAGCAGGGCAGGTGGAGGAGGAGTGGAGCAGGGCAGGCGGAGGAGGAGTGGAGCAGGGCAAGCAGAGGGCGAGTGGAGCAGGGCAGGGGGAGGAGTGGAGCAGGGCAGGGGGAGGAGGAGTTGAGCAGGGCAGGCGGAGGAGGAGTGGAGCAGGGCAAGCAAAGGACGAGTGGAGCAGGGCAGGCGGAGGAGGAGTGGAGCAGGGCAGGCGGAGGAGGAGTGGAGCAGGGCAGGCGGAGGAGGAGTGGAGCAGGGCAGGCGGAGGAGGAGTGGAGCAGGGCAGGCGGAGGAGGAGTGGAGCAGGGCAGGCGGAGGAGGAGTGGAGCAGGGCAGGCAGAGGACGGGTGGAGCAGGGCAGGGGGAGGAGGAGTGGAGCAGGGCAGGCGGAGGAGGAGTGGAGCAGGGCAGGCGGAGGAGGAGTGGAGCAGGGGGAGGAGGAGTGGAGCAGAGCAGGCAGAGGAGGAGTGGAGCAGGGGAGGAGGAGTGGAGCAGGGCAGGCGGAGGAGTGGAGCAGGGCAGGTGGAGGAGGAGTGGAGCAGGGCAGGCGGAGGAGGAGTGGAGTAGGGCAGGGGGAGGAGGAGTGGAGTAGGGCAGGGGGAGGAGGAGTGGAGCAGGGCAGGGGGAGGAGGAGTGGAGCAGGGCAGGGGGAGGAGGAGTGGAGCAGAGCACGCAGAGGAGGAGTGGAGCAGGGCAGGGGGAGGAGGAGGAGCAGGGCAGGTGGGGGAGGAGTGGAGCAGAGCAGGTGGAGAAGGAGTGGAGCAGGGCAGGCGGAGGAGGAGTGGAGCAGGGCAAGCAGAGGGCGAGTGGAGCAGGGCAGGGGGAGGAGTGGAGCAGGGCAGGGGGAGGAGGAGTTGAGCAGGGCAGGCGGAGGAGGAGTGGAGCAGGGCAAGCAAAGGACGAGTGGAGCAGGGCAGGCGGAGGAGGAGTGGAGCAGGGCAGGCGGAGGAGGAGTGGAGCAGGGCAGGCGGAGGAGGAGTGGAGCAGGGCAGGCGGAGGAGGAGTGGAGCAGGGCAGGCGGAGGAGGAGTGGAGCAGGGCAGGCGGAGGAGGAGTGGAGCAGGGCAGGCAGAGGACGGGTGGAGCAGGGCAGGGGGAGGAGGAGTGGAGCAGGGCAGGCGGAGGAGGAGTGGAGCAGGGCAGGCGGAGGAGGAGTGGAGCAGGGGGAGGAGGAGTGGAGCAGAGCAGGCAGAGGAGGAGTGGAGCAGGGGAGGAGGAGTGGAGCAGGGCAGGCGGAGGAGTGGAGCAGGGCAGGTGGAGGAGGAGTGGAGCAGGGCAGGCGGAGGAGGAGTGGAGTAGGGCAGGGGGAGGAGGAGTGGAGTAGGGCAGGGGGAGGAGGAGTGGAGCAGGGCAGGGGGAGGAGGAGTGGAGCAGGGCAGGGGGAGGAGGAGTGGAGCAGAGCACGCAGAGGAGGAGTGGAGCAGGGCAGGGGGAGGAGGAGGAGCAGGGCAGGTGGGGGAGGAGTGGAGCAGAGCAGGTGGAGAAGGAGTGGAGCAGAGCAGGTGGAGGAGGAGTGGAGCAGAGCAGGATGAGTCAACACATGCTGTTCTATCCTCCAGTCGGGAACAGACAACACTATACTGGAAATGAACCAGTTATTATGCATCTTTCTCAATTGCTGAGATTGGGTTATTTCCATCCTGTACCACTCATAAATGTCTGTGGTAGGTCTATTGTATGGAATCCAGTACATTTGGATGCTACTGAATAATTGTGTTGGGTCTGGCTAGTTTGCTTAGAAAACAAATATTGCTAAGGAAGAAGAAGTAAAGAAACTAAAATGTTCCTAAATGGCCTAAGTGATGTTTAGTCAAGAAACCCTGGAAAAAGCTTTATCATAATAAGAGCCACATTGGCTAGTTGACCTTAGTGATGTTTCAGTCAAGAAATCTTGAAATAGCCTTTATCATAATAAGAGCCAAATGGACTAGATGGCCTTTAGCATGATGTTGTTTGAATGGCCATTATTTCCCATGTACAGCAACCCAAATACAATCAGTCAGCTGCGTCAAAACTTTAAGCTTATGTTCTTTAGCCATTGTCACTAAAGTGACTGCTTATGAGAACATAATGAACAGCTGGCCAGTAGATGACCAATAAGCTTATTAAATGAATTGTGATGTAAACTACAATAAACCAACTTTCACCAAAATAACAACTATATCTGTCTCTCCATCTCTCAATGTGTTCTAAGTTGTGTCAGGCCAAACAGTTTGTTTGCTGATATCATGGCCAGGATTTGGCCTGACACTAGAGAGGAGGGGAGAGGACAAGAGAGGATAGGACAGGAGAAAGAGGGGAGGCAGATTTGCTCAGAGAGTTAGCTTCCCGTCTCTCCAGTTTTTGTTAAATTCCCCATTTCACTTGTCATCTCTACCTTTTAATAGTTCATTCGTGTGACGTGCTTGTCACAGTCTCACAGCTGGTGAGCCTCAAAGTAGAGTTGTTTACACCACTAAACATATCAATACATACCCAGCTCAATGTGAAATATTCCGGTAGGGATCACAGAGGCTACTATGATTTCATGTCTGATGTCTGATGGCATTGAGTAATTATTCAGTTGGGCTAGCTTGAGATAATGATAAGAGCAATTTTCAGTCTTCTGGGAAGATAATGTCACGCCCTGGCCTTAGTATTATTTGTTTTATTTATTATTTTAGTTAGGTCAGGGTGTGACATGGGGTATGTGTGTATTTTGGGGTATTATATGGTAGAGGGGGTGTTTGGTGTAGTTTATGGTTTGGTGTTGAGTGTATGTGTCTAGCTGTGTCTATGTTGGGTGTAGTTCTAGGAAAGTCTATGGTGGCCGGAATGGGTTCTCAATTAGAGACAGCTGATTTCGGTTGTCTCTAATTGGGAGCCATATTTAAGGCTGCCATAGGCTTTAGCTGTTTGTGGGTCATTGTTTGTGTATATGTATAGTTCGACGTAAGTAGTTTGTGTGTGCACTTACGTTTGAAGTTTTCACGATCGTTTGTTGTTTTCGTTAGTGTTGTATAAGTGTGTAGTGTTCATCTTCGTCGTTGCTATTAAAAAAAGAAGATGTATTCAAATCATGTTGCGCCTTGGTCCGTCAATCCACCACACGATCGTGACAGAATGACCCACCTATATACGACCAAGCAACATGACCAGCGGCAACAGGAGCAATGCAAGGATTCATGGACATGGGAGGAAATTTTAGACCGGGAGGTACCAGGAGGATATAACCGCCCCAAAGCTGAGCTGGAGGCAGCGAAAGCAGAGAGGCGGCGATATGAGGAGCTAGCTAGGAGGCAGGAAAAGGAACCTACAAAGGATCTGGGCTACACTACGTGGGAGGAGATCGACAGGTGGGCGATCAACCCAGGGAGAGTGCCGGAGCCCGCCTGGGATTCTCTGGCGCAGTGCGAGGAGGGATACCGGCGAATGGAGGCAGCACGACGAAGCGGTAGGAAGCCTGTGGGAAAACCCCAAAAATGTCTTGGGAAGGGGCTTAAAGGGAGAGTGGTGAAGTCAGGTAGGAAACCTGCGCCTACTCCCTGTAATTACCGTGGAGAGCGAGAGTACGGGCAGACACCGTGTTACGCAGTAGAGCGCACGGTGTCTCCTGTACGTGTGCATAGCCCGGTGCGGGTTATTCCACCTCCCCGCACTGGCAGGGCTAGATTGAGTATTGAGCCGGATGTCATGAAGCCGGCCCTACATATCTGGCCACCAGTGCGTCTCCTCGGGCCGGTTTACATGGCACCAGCCTTACGCATGGTGTCCCCGGTTCGCCTACATCCACCTCCCCGCACTTGTCGGGCAACGGGGAGCATTCAACCAGGTAAGGTTGGTCAGGCTCAATGCTCAAGGGAGCCAATACGCCTGCACGGTCCGGTATTTCCGGCGCCACCTCCCCGCCCCAGTTCAGTTCCACCAGTGCCTACACCACGTAACAGGCTTCCAGTGTGTCTCCAGAGCCCTGTTCCTCCTCCACGCACTCGTCCTATGGTGCGTGTCTCCAGCCCGGTACCACCAATTCCGGCACCACGCACTAAGCCTCTTGTGCGTTTCCAGAGTCCTGTGCATCCTGTTGCTGCTCCCCGCATTAGCCCTGAGATGCGTGTCCCCAGTCCGGTACCACCAGTTCCGGCCCCACGCACTAGGCCTAATGTGCGTCCCCAGGGTCCAGTATGCCCTGTTCCTTCTCCTCGCACTAGCCTGAAAGTGCGTGCCTTTAGCCCGGTGCCACCAGTCCCGGCACCACGCACCAGACCTACAGTGCGCCTCAGCCGGCAGGAGTCTGCCGTCTGCACAGCGATGCCTGAACTGCCCGTCTGCCAAGCGCCATCTGAGCCATCCGTCTCCCCAGCGCCATCTGAGCCATCCGTCTCCCCAGCGCCATCTGAGCCATCCGTCTCCCCAGCGCCATCTGAGCCATCCGTCTCCCCAGCGTCATCTGAGCCATCCGTCTCCCCAGCGCCATCTGAGCCATCCGTCTCCCCAGCGCCATCTGAGCCATCCGTCTCCCCAGCGCCATCTGAGCCATCCGTCTGCAATGAGCCTGCAAAGCCGCCCGTCTGCCATGAGCCTGCAAAGCCGCCCGTCTGCCATGAGCCTACTGAGCCGTCCGCCAGACAGGAGCCGCTAGAGCCGTACGTCAGACAGGATCTGCCAGAGCCGCCAACCAGACAGGATCTGCCAGAGCCGCCAACCAGACAGGATCTGCCAGAGCCGCCAACCAGACAGGATCTGCCAGAGCCGCCAACCAGACAGGATCTGCCAGAGCCGCCAACCAGACAGGATCTGCCAGAGCCGCCAACCAGACAGGATCTGCCAGAGCCGCCAACCAGACAGGATCTGCCAGAGCCGCCAGCCAGCCATGAGCAGCCAGATCCGTCAGCTAGCCATGAGCAGCCAGATCCGTCAGCCAGCCATGAGCAGCCAGATCCGTCAGCCAGCCATGAGCAGCCAGATCCGTCAGCCAGCCATGAGCAGCCAGATCCGTCAGCCAGCCATGAGCAGCCAGATCCGTCAGCCAGCCATGAGCAGCCAGATCCGTCAGCCAGCCATGAGCAGCCAGATCCGTCAGCTAGCCATGAGCAGCCAGATCCGTCAGCTAGCCATGAGCAGCCAGATCCGTCAGCTAGCCATGAGCAGCCAGATCCGTCAGCTAGCCATGAGCAGCCAGATCCGTCAGCTAGCCATGAGCAGCCAGATCCGTCAGCCAGCCATGAGCAGCCAGATCCGTCAGCCAGCCATGAGCAGCCAGATCCGTCAGCCAGCCATGAGCAGCCAGGTCCGTCAGCCAGCCATGAGCAGCCAGGTCCGTCAGCCAGCCATGAGCAGCCAGGTCCGTCAGCCAGCCATGAGCAGCCAGGTCCGTCAGCCAGCCATGAGCCGTCCAGCCAGGATCTGCCCATTATCCTGGTGTTGCCCCTTATCCTGGTGCTGCCCCTTATCCTGGTGCTGCCCCTTATCCCGGTGCTGCCCCTTATCCCGGTGCTGCCCCTTATCCCGGTGCTGGCCCTTATCCCGGTGCTGGCCCTTATCCCGGTGCTGGCCCTTATCCCGGTGCTGGCCCTTATCCCGGTGCTGTCCTTTATCCCGGTGCTGCCCCTTATGACTATGGTGGGGTGGGGACCACGACCAGTGCCGGAGCCGCCGCCGTGGAAGGAAGCCCACCCAGACCCTCCCCTAGACTATGTGTTGGTGCGTCCGGAGTTCGCGCCTTAAGGGGGGGGTTATGTCACGCCCTGGCCTTAGTATTATTTGTTTTATTTATTATTTTAGTTAGGTCAGGGTATGACATGGGGTATGTGTGTATTTTGGGGTATTATATGGTAGAGGGGGTGTTTGGTGTAGTTTATGGTTTGGTGTTGAGTGTATGTGTCTAGCTGTGTCTATGTTGGGTGTAGTTCTAGGAAAGTCTATGGTGGCCGGAATGGGTTCTCAATTAGAGACAGCTGATTTCGGTTGTCTCTAATTGGGAGCCATATTTAAGGCTGCCATAGGCTTTAGCTGTTTGTGGGTCATTGTTTGTGTATATGTATAGTTCGACGTAAGTAGTTTGTGTGTGCACTTACGTTTGAAGTTTTCACGATCGTTTGTTGTTTTCGTTAGTGTTGTATAAGTGTGTAGTGTTCATCTTCGTCGTTGCTATTAAAAAAAGAAGATGTATTCAAATCATGTTGCGCCTTGGTCCGTCAATCCACCACACGATCGTGACAGATAATTACGGTACATGTTATTTCACCCTGTCATCATGATCCACATAGAACTGCCCACATGAAATACTGCAGTATACAAATTATATAGAATGTTGTAGTATGCTGTAGAATCCTGTACTACACAATGTAGTGTCCCTCGATCATGTGCAGTACTTACTATAGAATGTCGTAGTATACTGTAGAATACTAAAGTAAATATTACAGTAATGTCTTCAAAAACACAAAAGTATTTCTCCAGTAGGTTTCCTCAAAGAGAAAACCTCCACTTCTATGTCAAAGATTATAAAACAAAAACACAATAGTAAATACTACAGTAATGTCTGCAAAAACACTACATTAAATACTTCAATTTAATACAGTCCGCAAAGCACACAAAAGTAAATACTACAGTATACTACAATCCATAAAAACACTGCATTAATTACTATAGTATATTCTACAGTTTTCTTTTACTACAGTATGTATACTACAGTTAACTGTAAATACTACAGTATACTACAATAAATACTACAGTATAATACAGTATACTACAATACATTCTATAGTATAGCCTATAGTATACTACAGTAAATACCATAGTAAATGCTATTCACTGTGGTGTTTTTGAAGACTTCAGTCCGTAAAAACACTATTGTGAATTCTACAGTAAAGTCAGCAAAAACTGTACAGTAGAGTATTTACAGTTGAAATCGGAAGTTTATATACAAGGTGTTTACATACAAGCCAAATACATTTAAACTCAGTTTTTCACAATTCCTGACAGTTAATCCTAGTCAAAATGCCCTGTCTTAGGTCAGTTAGGATCACCACTTTATTTTAAGTATGTGAAATGTCATAATAATAGTAGAGAGAATGATTTATTTCAGTTTTATTTCTTTCATCACATTCCCAGTGGGTCAGAAGTTTACATACACTCAATTAGTATTTGGCAGCATTACCTTTAAATTGTTTAACTTGGGTCAAATGTTTTGGGTAGCCTTCCACAAGCTTCCCACAATAAGTTAGATTAATTTTTGTCCCATTCCTCCTGACAGAGCTGGTGTAACTGAGTCAGGTTTGTAGGCCTCCTTGCTCGCACACACTTTTTCAGTTCTGCCCACACATTTTCTATAGGTTTGAGGTCAGGGCTTTGTGATGGCTACTCCAATACCTTGACTTTGTTGTCCTTAAGCCATTTTGCCACAACTTTGGAAGTGTGCTTGGGGTTATTGTCCATTTGGAAGATCCATTTGCGACCAAGCTTTAACTTCCTGACTGATGTCTTGAGATATTTCTTCAATATATCCACATCATTTTGGATGATGATGCCATCTATTTTGTGAAGTGCACCAGTCCCTCCTGCAGCAAAGCACCCCCACAACATGATGCTGCCACCCCCATGCTTCACGGTTGGGATGGTGTTCTTCGGCTTGCAAGAATCCCCCTTTTCCTCCAAACATAACGATGGTCATTATGGCCAAACAGTTCTATTTTTGTTTCATCAGACCAGAGGACATTTCTCAAAAAAAGTATGATCTTTATCCCCATGTGCAGTTGCAAACCGCAGTCTGGCTCTTTTATGGCAGTTTTGGAGCGGTGGCTTCTTCCTTGCTGAGCGGCCTTTCAGGTTATGTCGATATAGAACTCGTTTTACTGTGGATATAGATACTTTTGTACCTGTTTCCTCCAGCATTTTCACAAGGTCCTTTTCTGTTGTTCTGGGATTGATTTGCACTTTTCGCACCAAAATACGTTCATCTCTAGGAGACATAAAGGCACAGTCATCTTAGTGTATGTAAACTTCTGACCCACTGGAATTGTGAATTATAAGTGAAATAATCTGTATGTAAAAAATTGTTGGAAAAACTACTTGTGTCATGCACAAAGCAGATGTCCTAACCGACTTGCCAAAACTATAGTTTGTTAACAAGAAATGTGTGGAGTGGTTGAAAAACTAGTTTTAATGACTTCAACCTAAGTGTATGTAAACTTCCGACTTCAACTGTATATCATAGTATACTATCGTATTTTTTCCTGTGGGTGTTGCTGAGAAAAGTCCTCATTCATCATTCATCATTCCTCATTATCTTGTTGTCCTCTACTGTCAATATACTGTATTAAACCCAGTGCTTGACTTGAGCCTCAGCTGTCCGGAGCTCCGTACCAGCAAAACTAATTTTTGGGGAATTACGTACCGGCTCCTCTATGAAACAAAGTAGCCTATCGCCGGTCCAGATTCACACACAGAGGCAAAAAAGGACATTCAGAGACTTGTCCCGAAGCCACTGCTACGTTGCCTTGGCTGTGTGCTTAGGGTCGTTGTCCTGTTGGAAGGTGAACCTTTGCCCCAGTCTGAGGTCCTGAGCGCTCTGGAGCAGGTTTTCATCAAAGATCTCTCTGTACTTTGCTCCGTTCATCTTTCCCTCGATCCTGACTACTCTCCCTGCCACTGAAAAACATCCCCACAGCATGATGCATGATGCTGCCGACCACCATGCTTCATGGATGGTGCCAGGTTTCCTCCAGACGTGACGCTTGGCATTCAGGCCAAAGAGTTCAGTCCTTCAGGTGTCTTTTGGCAAACTCCAAGCGAGCTGTCATGTGCATTTTACTGAGGAGTGGCTTCTGTCTGGCCATTCTACCATAAAGACCTGATTGATGGAGTGCTGCAGAAATGGTTGTACTTCTGTAAGGTTCTGCCATCTCCACAGAGGAACTCTGGAGCTCTCTCAGAGAGACCATCACGTTCTTGGTCACCTCCCTGAGCAAGGCTCTTCTCCACCGATTGCTTAGTTTGGTCGGACGGCCAGCTCTAGGTAGAGTCTAGGTGGTTCCAAACTTCTTCCTTTTAAGAATGATGGAGGCCACTGTGTTCTTGGGGACCTTCAATGTTGCATACATTTTTTGATACCCTTCCTCAGATCTGTGCCTCGACACAATCCTGTCTCGTAGGATTGGACAATCCTTATATAGACAGGTGTGTGCCTTTCCAAATAATTTCCAATCAATTGAATTTACCACAGGTGGACTCCAATAAAGTTGTAGAAACATCTCAAGGATGATCAATGGAAACAGGATGCACTTTTGCAATTTTGAGTCTCATTGCAAGGGTGTAAATACTTATGTAAATAAGGTATTTCTGGTTTTTGTTTGTAATAAATTAGCAAACATTTTTGTTTTCACTTTGTCATTATGGGGTATTGTGTGTAGATTGATGAGGGGGAAAAAACATTTAATCCATTTCAGAATAAGGCTGTAATGTAACAAAATGTGGAAAAAGGGAAGGGGTCTGAAGACTTTCTGAATGCACTGTAAATAAACATATCTAGTTAAATACCTTGCTTTGAAGTAGTCTACCTTATCCATTTGAGCCCTGATTCATTGAATGAGGGAATCATTTTATAAAGACAGAAGCATTTGGTTGTAATGTTGCAATATTGTATATCAAGGGTGGTAACCATCCTCAAGCCCTGGTCTAACCACATTGTAGCCTAAACATCAGCTGCTCAACAGGACCTGATAAGCAGACGTGTGCTTTTATCAAGGGGACAACGGCAGGTCTACATGGGATCAGACACAGCAGCCTTCCAGTGTCAATAATCATACTTTTTCTATGTAGGCTATAATAATAGTCATGAAAATGTGGTTAAAATTCATGGATTATTCATGGAAAATGTGTATGAACCCTTAACAGTGAATAATCAGAGGTCTCTATTAGAGGTCGACCGATTATGATTTTTCTACGCCGATACCGATTAATCGGACGGTTTTATTTATTTATTTATTTATTTGTAATAATGACAATTACAACAATACTGAATGAACACTTTTATTTTAACTTAATATAATACATCAATAAAATTAATTTAGCCTCAAATAAATAATAAAACATGTTCAATTTGGTTTAAATAATGCAAAAACAAAGTGTTGGAGAAGAAAGTAAAAGTGCAATATGTGCCATGTAAAACAGCTAAGGTTTAAGTTCCTTGCTCAGAACATGAGAACATATGAAAGCTGGTGGTTCCTTTTAACATGAGTCTTCAGGATTCCCAGGTAAGAAGTTTTAGGTTGTAGTAATTATAGGAATTTTATTACTATTTCTCTCTATACCATTTGTATTTCATATACCTTTGACTATTGGATGTTCTTATAGGCACTTTAGTATTGCCAGTGTAACAGTATAGCTTCCGGCCTCTCCTCCCTCCTACCTGGGCTCGAACCAGGAACACATTGAAAACAGCCACCCTCGAAGCATCGTCATCCATTGCTCCACAAATGCCGCGGCCCTTGCAGAGCAAGGGGAACAACTACTTCAAGGTCTCAGAGCGAGTGCCGTCACCGATTGAAACCCTATTAACGCGCACCCCGCTAACTAGCTAGCCCTTTCACATCGGTTACACCAGCCTAATCTCGGGAGTTGATAGGCTTGAAGTCATAAACAGCTCAATGCTTGAAGCACAACGAAGAGCTGCTGGCAAACGCACGAAAGTGCTGTTTGAATTAATGGTTACGAGCCTGCTGCTGCCTACCACCGCTCAGTCAGACTGCTATATCAAATCATAGACTTAATTATAACATAATAACACACAGAAATACGAGCCTTAGGTCATTAATATGGCCAAATCCGGAAACTATAATTTTGAAAACAAAACATTTATTCTTTCAGTGAAATATGGAACCATTCCGTATTTTATCTAACGGGTGGCATCCCTAAGTCTAAATATTGCTGTTACATTGTACACCCTTCAATGTTATGTCATAATTATGTACAATTCTGGCAAATTAATTACGGTCTTTGTTAGGAATAAATGGTCTTCACACAGTTCGCAACGAGCCAGGTGGCCCAAACTGCTGCACATACCCTGACTGCTTGCACGGAACGCAAGAGAAGTGACACAATTTCCCTAGTTAAAAGAAATTCATGTTAGCAGGCAATATTAACTAAATATGCAGGTTTAAAAATATAAACTTGTGTATTGATTTTAAAGAAAGGCGTTGATGTTTATGGTTAGGTACACATTGGTGCAACGACAGTGCTTTTTTCGCAAATGCGCTTGTTAAATCACCCGTTTGGAGAAGTAGGCTGTGATTCGATGAGAAATTAACAGGCACCGCATCGATTATATGCAAAGCAGGACAAGCTAGATAAACTAGTAATATCATTAACCATGTGTAGTTAACTAGTGATTATGTTAAGGTTGATTGTTTTTTATAAGATAAGTTTAATGCTAGCTAGCAACTTACCTTGGCTTCTTGCTGCACTTGAAAACTTGAAATCGGCCCTAATTAATCGGCCATTCCGGTTAATCGGTCGACCTCTAGTCTATAGCATAATGTCATTTGTTAATTTTGGTGAGCATAGTCTAATGGACCGACTTGGAAAAAGACAGCTCCTGCTCTTCCTTCATCCCAAGTGAAGCACTGATTAAACCTGTCATGCATCTCTGTCTGGGTTTCGTGACTGTGGTCTTCCTGTATTATTCAGTAGCCCACAAATAATGTGTTGCATGGAAGCATCTGCTTTTCTGATAAAATCTTAGATTTGCATCACTTTATGCCCAGTAAGATTATAATATGTGTATATTGATTGCCTCTTTGTCTTTGCGGTGGCCTGCAGCAGTTTGTCAACAGTATGAATCTCTTCATTAGTTTTGTGTCACTTTGCCTACTTGGGGTTCTTCAATAGGGCACCAGTCTCTGGGCTGGCCCCTCACTCAGACCAGCTGTGACTGTGAGCTTATCGTCAGATTCCCTCATCCTCTGCATGGAGGATGTTGCCAGGCACAGATAAATGGGTTGCTGGCCCTGAGCTGGGGTTGCAGAGGTGATGCAACAGGAGAACGAGGGCCCTGTTACTGGACCCAACTCTGTGGTGGTGGGAAGGGGGGAGTATTTAACCCCCCCCCTCAGATTCTCTACTGTCTACTCTCTCCTGGCCCTGTGCGCTGTGGCTGCCGACCTCCAGAGAGGCCATAGGGATTTAGGCTCCACCCTGCAGAGCTCCAAAGAGGCTATAGGGAATTAGGCTCCTCCCTGCAGAGCTGAGACTACAGTCAGCCCCCCCACTCCACTCCACTCCAACCGAGCAACCCAGCCCCAGTCCCAGTGTCACTTCTCATCTCCAGCCCCTCACCCTAGCCCCAGCCCTAGTGTCCTTCCCCAGCCTCCCACCCTAGCCCCAGCGTCACTCCCCAGCCCCAGCCCTGGCCCCAGCCTCCCTCCTCAAATAATGGTAAACTAATTTGGAGCCCAGGCTTAATCACTGCACGTGATTAAGGACCTGCTAATTCTGCATTAAAATGACTTTCATCATAAAGGGGGTTGTTTAGTTTTCTTTCAATTTCACCCTGGCATTACCAGGGCTGGTGGTGCCACGTCAGGCAATGGGCAGACTAAGTTAGAAATCAACTGTCAGGAGGCCTAACTAAAGAGGAATGTCTTAGAGGCAGAGTGAGAAAGTGACAGGCTGTCTAATGAAAGCAGGATGCTGGGAGAGGAAGAGGGGGGGACAGGAAGAGAGGAGAAGAGGCTTCATTTAATCTGCCCTGATGGTCTCCAGATAAATGATTTATTCTCACTTGGTAATGAGCTGGATAATTAATAACACTGACATCCATTACATTCTCAACAAGCCCATTGTCTTGGAAATTGCTCCTTTAATCAATTTCAGCCAATGAAGCAGGTAGGGGGAATGAATGAGATGGGGGCATTAAGTAGGTATGGGAATGAAGCAGGTGTGGGAAATGAAGCTGGTAGGGGAAATGAAGCTGATAGTGGAATGAAACAGGTAAGGAAATTAAGCTGGTAAAGGAATGAAGCAGATAGGGGTAATGACGTAGGTAGGGGAATGAAGCAGGTAGGGGGAATTAAATAGGTAGGGGTTGAAGTATGTAAAGGATTGAAGCAGGTAGGGAATGAAGCAGGTAGGGGAATGACCATAGGTAGGGGAATGAAGCAGGTGGGTAAGGAATTAAGTAGGTAGGGGAATGAATCAGGTAGGGGGTATTAAATAAGTAGGGGGTTGAATTATGTAGGGGATTGAAGCAGGTAGGGAAATGAAGCGGGTAGGGAATGAAGCAGGTAGGGGATTGACCATAGGTAGGGGAATAAAGCAGGTGGGGGAATGAAGAAGGTAGGGGAATGAAATAGGTAAGGGTATGAAGCAGGTTGGGAATGAAGCAGGTAGGGGGATTTAAGTAGGTATGGGAATGATGCAGGTAGGGGTATGAAGTGTGTATGAGAATGTAGAAGGTAGGTGAATGAAGTATGAAGGGGAATGAAGCAGGTAGGGGTGAAGCAGGCAGGGGGAATGCAGCAGGTAAGAGAATGAGGCTGGTAGGGGATGGAGCAGGTAGGGAAAATGAAGCCAGTATGGTAAATGAAGCAGGTAGGGGATTGACCATAGGTAGGGGAATAAAGCAGGTGGGGGAATGAAGAAAGTAGGGGAATGAAATAGGTAGGGGTATGAAGCAGGTTGGGAATGAAGCAGGTAGGGGAAATTAAGTAGGTATGGGAATGATGCAGGTAGGGTGATGAAGTGGGTATGAGAATGTAGAAGGTAGGTGAATGAAGTATGACGGGGAATGAAGCAGGGAGGTTAACGAAGCAGGTAGGGGGAATGCAGCAGGTAAGAGAATGAGGCCGGTATGGAAAATGAAGCCAGTATGGTAAATGAAGCAGGTATGGAATGAAGCAGGTAGGGGTGTGAATCGATGATAAAGTAATGAAACGTGGGATTATTCAAGCACACTTTATTGAAAAAGATCATTGTTTCTCTTCTTTTAATTTTGTAATAAAAGGAACAGGAAGTGTACATATTAATGATTAAGTCTTATGATCTGTGAATACATTACAGGCTGAGGGAGGCTGCCGTTCTTTTGTCTTTAGACAGAGAGAGGTTTTGGGAAGCTGTTTCTCCATGTGTTCACTGGTCAGTTGCTAATGTATTTTTGTATTTCACAAAGATCAGACCATATTGGGGCCGATGGGGTTTTCCTTGAA
Organism: Salvelinus fontinalis; assembly: GCF_029448725.1. Lineage (NCBI taxonomy): Eukaryota > Metazoa > Chordata > Actinopteri > Salmoniformes > Salmonidae > Salvelinus > Salvelinus fontinalis. The sequence continues at coordinate 22,775,170 of NC_074693.1, forward strand.
GTACACTGGGAAAACGCTTTGTTTCGCCCAGTCCCTAGCTCCACTCCTATTCCCCAGGCGCTCTCTTTTGATGACTTCTGTAACCATAATAGCCTTGGTTTCATGCATGTTAACATTAGAAGCCTCCTCCCTAAGTTTGTTTTATTCACTGCTTTAGCACACTCTACCAACCCGGATGTTCTAGCCGTGCCTGAATCCTGGCTTAGGAAGACCACCAAAAATTCTGAAATCTCCATTCCTAACTACAACATTTTCAGACAAGATAGAACGGCCAAAGGGGTCGGTGTTGCAATCTACTGCAAAGATAGCCTGCAGAGTTCTGTCCTACTATCCAGGTCTGTACCCAAGCAATTTGAACTTCTACTTTTAAAAATCCACCTCTCTAAAAACAAGTCTCTCCCCGTTGCCGCCTGCTATAGTCCACCCTCTGCCTCCAGCTGTGCTCTGGACACCATATGTGAACTGATTGCCCGGCATCTATCTTCAGAGCTCGTGCTGCTAGGTGACCTAAACTGTGACATGCTTAACACCCGGCCATCCTACAATCTAAGCGTGATGCCCTCAATCTCACACAAATTATCAATTAACCTACCAGGTACCACCCCAAAGCCGTAAACACGGGCACCCTCATAGATATCATCCTAACCAACTTGCCCTCTAAATACACCTCTGCTGTTTTCAACCAAGATCTCAGCGATCACTGCCTCATTGCCTGCATCCGTAATGGGTCAGCGGTCAAACGACCTCCACTCATCACTGTCAAACGCTCCCTGAAACACTTCAGCGAGCAGGCCTTTCTAATCGACCTGGCCGGGGTATCCTGGAAGGATATTGATCTCATCCTGTCAGTAGAGGATGCCTGTTTATTTTTTCTTAAATGCCTTCCTCACCTTCTTAAATAAGCATGCTCCATTCAAGAAATTTAGAACCAGGAACAGATATAGCCCTTGGTTCTCGCCAGACCTGACTGCCCTTAACCAACACAAAAACATCCTATGGCGTTCTGCATTAGCATCGAACAGCCCCCGTGATATGCAACTTTCAGGGAAGCTAGAAACCACTGCACCACCCACAGCAACTCGCCCAAGCCTTCCCCATTTCTCCTTCTCCCAAATCCAGTCAGCTGATGTTCTGAAAGAGCTGGACCCCTACAAATCAGCCGGGCTAGACAATCTGGACCCTTTCTTTCTAAAATTATCTGCCAAAATTGTTGCAACCCCTATTACTAGCCTGTTCAACCTCTCTTTCGTGTCATCTGAGATTCACAAAGATTGGAAAGCAGATGTGGTCATCCCCCTCTTCAAAGGGGGGACACTCTTGTCCCAAACTGCTACAGACCTATATCTATCCTATCCTATCTATCTAAGGTCTTCGAAAGCCAAGTCAACAAACAGATTACCGACCATTTCGAATCTCACCATACCTTCTCCTCTATGCAATCTGCTTTCAGAGCTGGTCATGTGTGCACCTCAGCCACGCTCAAGGTCCTAAACGATATCCTAACCGGCATCGATAAGAAACAATACTGTGCAGCCGTATTCATTGACCTAGCCAAGGCTTTCGACTCTGTCAATCACCACATCCTCATCGGAAGACTCGATAGCCTTGGTTTCTCAAATGATTGCCTCGCCTGGTTCACCAACTACTTCTCTGATAGAGTTCAGTGTGTCAAATTGGAGGGCCTGTTGTCCGGGCCGCTGGCAGTCTCTATGGGGGTGCCACAGGGTTCAATTCTTGGACCGACTCTATTCTCTGTATACATCAATGATGTCGCTCTTGCTGCTGGTGAGTCTCTGATCCACCTCTACGCAGACGACACCATTCTGTATACTTCTGGCCCTTCTTTGGACACTGTGTTAACAACCCTCCAGACGAGCTTCAATGCCATACAACTCTCCTTCCGTGGCCTCCAATTACTCTTAAATACAAGTAAAACTAAATGCATGCTCTTCAACCGATCGCTGCCTGCACCCGCCCGCCCATCCAACATCACTACTCTGGACGGTTCTGACTTAGAATATGTGGACAACTACAAATACCTAGGTGTCTGGTTAGACTGTAAACTCTCCTTCCAGATTCACATCAAACATCTCCAATCCAAAGTTAAATCTAGAATTGGCTTCCTATTTCTCAACAAAGCATCCTTCACTCATGCTGCTAAACACTGACCATCCTATCGATCCTCGACTTCGGCGATGTCATTTACAAAATAGCCTCCAATATCCTACTCAATAAATTGGATGCAGTCTATCACAGTGCCATCCGTTTTGTCACCAAAGCCCCATATACTACCCACCACTGCGACCTGTACACTCTCGTTGGCTGGCCCTTACTTCATACTCGTTGCCAAACCCACTGGCTCCAGGTCATCTACAAGTCTCTGCTAGGTAAAGTCCCCCCTTATCTCAGCTCGCTGGTCACCATAGCAGCACCCACCCGTAGCACGCGCTCCAGCAGGTATATCTCTCTGGTCACCCCCAAAACCAATTCTTCCTTTGGCCGCCTCTCCTTCCAGTTCTCTGCTGCCAATGATTGGAATGAACTACAAAAATCTCTGAAACTGGAAACACTTATCTCCCTCACTAGCTTTAAGCACCAGCTGTCAGAGCAGCTCACAGATTACTGCACCTGTACATAGCCCATCTATAATTTAGCCCAAACAACTACCTTCCCCCTACTTTATTTATTTATTTATTTAGCTCCTTTGCACCCCATTATTTCTATCTCTACTTTGCACATTCTTCCACTGCAAATCTACCATTCCAACGTTTTACTTGCTATATTGTATTTACTTCGCCACCATGGCCTTTTTTTTGCCTTTACCTCCCTTATCTCACCTCATTTGCTCACATTGTATATAGACTTAATTTTCTACTGTATTATTGACTGTTTGTTTTACTCCATGTGTAACTCTGTGTTGTTGTATGTGTCGAACTGCTTTGCTTTATCTTGGCCAGGTCGCAATTGTAAATGAGAACTTGTTCTCAACTTGCCTACCTGGTTAAATAAAGGTGAAATATTTTATTTTAAATTTTTTATAAATTGAAACGGATACATAGATAATGTATGTGGATTTAATATCTGCTGAACACTATCCCCTCAGGTTGTCCAATTTGCAGAAACAATCATATGTTTCAATACCTCGGTGCGATTCTATTGCTACTTCCTTTTTCAGGCCAACTCCAATAGTTTGTATGACTGTGACTTTGTCACCCTAACATTGCATTCACAGCCTGGTCTGCCTCTGACTCTCAACCCGCATGACTGCATCCCTCCATCAGGCCCCCAGACGAGACGGCTGCCTACTTTACCAGAGGGCCAACTCATATCATGCTTCTGTATCAGGGGACGATGACACAGAGGCTAAGTCCTCCATGACAGACATACTTTCAGACAGCACACAGCGTTTAGATGAAGAGGAAAATATATTTCTTAACATCAAGGTAAACATCTCCTCTATGAGATTACTCATGTTTCAGAAAATGAGAAATGAAAATGCACTTTTAGAGAATATTTTTTGTTTTGGTTGGTTGGCGTTGCGTAACTATGGGTTGGATGGGAAAGGATTCACGAATGTTATTTTTACATGGTAGGTTTTCCAGCATGCAGTAAATAATTCATCCGATGAATGGAGGTGGTCTATGTTGAGTCACTCAACTAACCCTCCCTGTCTATAACAGCAGTCTAGACTGGCTCCATTCTCGACAAAGAGACTAGGGTAAGATACAGTAGAGAGAGGAACATGGAAGGAGAACAGGCCGTTTATTGCTTTTCCCTGAGCTGACCTGGGTACTGTTGGTCACTCTGTGATGCATGGTCTGGACCAGAGAGTCACAATAGAGGACAAGCCCAACAGAGGGAGGGAGCTGCCGGGTTGTACTAGGACATGGCACAAAGTCCCATTTTTGAGAGGAGAGAGGGAATTATTGAAATTTGTTCAAATGTGCAGTGCCACGTAACAATCCCACAGGCATGTGTTGGAGTAGGTTAATGGGGCTCAGCTGACAAAAGGGATTTGCTAATTTACATGGTGCTGAAGGGCTCACAGACATTTCCTCTATAGCCTGGAGTTTGCGGTGTGCTCTGTGGTAGTGGCACTGTACTGCAACCTAGCCCTGTGTAGATCCGACTATTGTGGTAATGTTGACTGGCTGCTTCTAAAATGGCAGCCTATTCCCTATATAGTGCACTACTTTTGACAGGTAACTGACTAAATAGGTTGCCATTTCAATCTAGCCTTGTGAGGATCACTTTAATGTATTAGTGTTGAGTGTGTCTTCGGCTGAAATGAGATATTCCCTATATGGTGCAATAATTTGTACAGGTCTATTTGACAAAAAAATTCAATGACATACAATAAGGCATTGTTTGCAGAATAGATGGATGCAGTTCAATGCATGATTAATTTAATTCACCAATACATTTCTTGTTTATCCCCCCCAAAAAGGGCTATTAAGTGGGTAAAACACAGCTGCCCTGGTACATTGTTTGCTATCTCCACCCATTCTGGATGCACTGTTTCAGTTTACATGGCTCAATATTTTTTTACAAAAACAGACGACTAACTAAGGCTGGGAATGTCAATACAATCAAATTAGCAAGGGCAATGATCACAATTCAGTCATAAAGTGGCTAATAGGCAAGTGCACATGTGTCTAACACAAAGCCCGCGGACCGAATAGGACACACAAGCGAGTATACAGTAAATTAGTCAAATGTTGAGTCACCTACTTTATGAAATTACACCCTAATATACTGACCAGACCGGACACGTCCCGTGCGTCAATTATTGCACCCACACACACACTTATAGAAGCAGGTACCCACGTGCCATCTCCTCATTGGTTATACCCACGTGGGTGATTGAAAGACGAACTGTTTTGCCGGTGGTTTAGATGGATCACCATATAAATTCAAAGATGAAAGAGCCTGGAAGGAGGAGAGATGACTAGAAACGATTCGGTTGGCTGTTTTATGTGTGGATTATTTGCCGGAGTAGAGGACATTGTGCATTTCAGGTAAAATAACAACTCAATGTTTATATCCCAGGAAGCAAGCTAGCTAAATAGGACAAAATAGCTAGCAAGTGCAAGCTAACTAGCTAAATTGCCATACATGTTTAATGCTTTTCAACCTGTCCCCAAATTAATGTCATTGGTTCAGAGTTTGTTTTGATATTTTAATCTGCGTGTAGTGATCGTGTGTAGGGGGACAAAATAAATCTATGCATGATAGCGCACGGCGCATCCAGTTTGGGTTCCGTGTAATGCGCTAACATCAGTGAATTCAACTTAAATTGCGCTGCTTTCGTGTGTCCCGTTTATAGCGAGCAGCGGAGGGAAAGTGTACAGACACATGCCAGTCTTGCTAGGCTTCTAAAATGTTGTAGTCTGGCATCATGTTTTAAAGCTTGACAATGAATAACCAAAAACAAAACCTGCAACAAAGCACCATATAAAATAGAAACATGTAGGCCTATTACATCAACATTTGAGCAGCAGCCTAGGCTGGCTACTCAACTACAATACACTTTGAGTGCACCATACAGCAATGCTGCATTCAACCGCACCGGTGATCCATTCAGTGCAAAACAATTAAAAACATGTTTTAAGTTGACATTTTACAACAACCTATAGCTACACTTTTGCTATTTGGAGTTAAATACTTTTTGATTAGGGTTACAGGATATTATGCACATCTGCAAGCTTAGCAGCAAAGGCTGGAAAAATATTTTGTGTTAATATGTTAAAATGCTATATACAGCGTCCTATGTACATAAATGGACATTATTAAGGGCCATCTTTTTTCTAATGAAACAATGGGCAGTTTGGGTCGCAGTAGCACGTTTTCTCGTAAAAACAAATATGCTATGTCTGGCCCATGAATTTGTTGTGTTTTTTCAATATGGCCCATGCGCTGATTGATTTTGATACCCCTGGGCTAGCGTATCTATTTATGTATCTAGTTATTTATTTAGCATGCTAAAAACGGAGCCTAACGTTAGCTAGCTAATTACCTAGCTGGGTGGATGTCATGTCATTGGAGGAGTGGGTGAGTGATCGACTTTTTTCCCCCTTACATCATTTGTCTGCGGCTACAGCTATCCAGGTGTCATTTGGTTAGCTAGCAAGCAATGTAAGTCACTTTGCTATCTAGCTATGCTGAACTTGAATGACTGTTAACCACAGTTAGCATATCTCTTAGTTGTCAATTAAATGTATTTGACAACCATCAAATGGGCAGGCGGGCAGGCATGAACATTTCCATTCAGTTGTCAAAACGTGGGTTGGGACAAGCATGCATTGGCAGGCAAGTTGCAGAAGGACGAGCAGGCTACTATTCCCCATCGTTTATCAGTGCAATTCTGACAGCCAACTAGCTGAAAAGGTTTAAGAAGGTTTATCTAATGTTCCCTCGTTAGATTTTAGCTCATCTTGCTCTGGCTAACATTAGTTGTTGATCTTGTGTATCTACTGTTCCTAGTTCGATTTTAGCTCATCTTGCTCTGGCTAGCGTTAGTTGTTGATCTTGTGTATCTAATGTTCCGTCGTTAGATTTTAGCTCATCTTGCTCTGGTTAGCATTAGTTGTTGATCTTGTGTATCTACTGTTCCTAGTTCGATTTTAGCTCATCTTGCTCTGGCTAACATTAGTTGTTGATCTTGTTGTTGATGTGCATAACTGACGGAGAGAGCGCCTACCTTTTCATGGTTGTTTGATTAATAGGACTGTGAAGTTCTTAAATGATAGAGGACTTCCGTTCAAGTGTATTGTGTGGTTTTTGACAAATGCGTTCTAACGATCTAAAGTCGTGCTGTTGCTACTGCCTGTAAACACGGAGTCCAAAGTGGATGATGACAGGCCTGTGTGTCAGTGCCACTTTAAGGCATTTTATGGTTAGAATCAAATTTCTAAAATTACATACAAAGTATGTGTAACTTTTAAGATTCTAGTGATTATAAATACATACAAAGTTGAAACCATTGTCCAAAATGTATAAGTGTCTCAGCCATTTGGGATGATTTCCTTTGATTCTGTTGAAACCATTCAGGAGTACTGTAGGCTCAAACTGGACAGAGGATAGATACCCCTTAGTGTATAAACTAGAGAATGATCTGATGAGTTTGTCAAAATGAATTTGTTTTAGAGCGAGACACTCAAGACCTTTAGCTATCACAACGGCAGTTAACATTTCTAGAGACAGACAGTGCCCGACGTTTCATTACACAGCAGCGTACTCAAGGCTGTACTTGACATTTTAGAAACACTTAATTTACTATTTAAGAGTTAAACCTTTAAACTTGTAGGGATAAGACCGAGCTGTGGCTGCTCTAAAGGTTACTCATAACGGGCCGAATCATAGCCATATATTTTGAGAGTTAGTACATTGAGGTTTCTGCATTATGATGAATTTGCATGACTACATTCCATGGCAGCCATCTTATTAACTCCCCATGTGCAATATTGACCAATAGCAGTTCACAGAATTTTCTAATTTTAAACAATGCTATGTACAAGATTCCAAATGATTGTCATGAATTTGAGAAATAGAATGCTCAAAGGCACTAACATGGCGTTCCTTCTAAAAGTTTGCCCAACTCTCTAAATATATGACTCTGGGCCGGATATAGGAGAGCATTTGAAGAGGACTTTGAATGCCTGAAGCTCTAATTTTATTTGCGCAGAACCACAGGGTGACTTGAAAAGGTTGCAGAGGAAGTCAAGTAATGTTATTAAAAACTTTTATTTAAAAAAAGTTTGTGTATCAATGCCTTTTCGATAGAGAGTCTCTTTTCAAGCTTCTCTTGTGGGTCATTTCAGATGTGTAAATCCATTCAGCTGTATTGCCATTTTCACATCATGCTTTAATGAGCTAGGAGATTATGCCATTAACCACAGAGTTGATGTCATCCTGCTCTTTCATCCCGGGTGTAAAGCTACAAAGAAACAAAACAATTACCACTTTAACAAAACATAATTTTTTAAAGCCTGGATTGAAAAATGGTTAGTTGCCATGGCCACCCAACATAATGTGTAGAGTCAGTTAAACAGAGAGGGCCTGAGGAAAAATAGTTCCTGTTTGGTTGTGCAGTTCAGATGCTTCACACCCTCTCCTCGTGAGCCGGCTCTTTAGCTACAGTATTAGCTCAGTGGGAAACGTTGATATAGTGTGCCGTCTTGATTAGTAATGCAAAGGTAGCAGACCAATTTAGAGAAAATAAATGCACAGCAGATGCTAGACGTTTGGGTTTGAACGTTTCCCAGTGTGTCAGCAACAAATAAGTTATTTTGGACAACTTTCCAAATTCCAACATAACACGACCCAAGCACAGATGTGTTGAATCCCCCGATGTGATTTGAATGATATCAGTTTTATATTTCATTCGCCATGGTCGAAGGCTCCATCTTCTTCCCCGCCATTGAGTCACTCACTCATATTAATTTGAAGCGCTAACTAACAAAATGTCCCACCATCTGCTGGCTGTATCGTGGCCGGGGCGGACAGCGGGGCGGACAGCGGGGCGGACAGCGGGGTGGACAGCGGGGCGGACAGCGGAGCAGAGCTGGCATGTGTGGTCTGAGTCCAGCTCCTTGTGAACCACGGCCCAAACGGATGATGGAAACGTCTGCAGATGGGGCCCTTTACTGGGCCTCTTGGAGGGAGGAATTGCAGTCAATTAGACACCTTTCACAAGCCATTACTGATTTCATACATAATCGGAAGGAACTCATTAAACATGAAAGTGTCTGAAGCCGACAGCCCATGCCAGATATGAAACTTTTGCCACTCTGTTAAACTCAGTGACTGCATGGAGGAAAATGAGACACTTGCTTTTAGACATGACCATAAGCGGGCAAGCTTCCGCTTCAGCCCCATTACGATGTTCTCCACAGGTACAGTATTTCACAGCCATGCAGTATTATGTACCTGCCAATCATTGTCTGACAGTGCTCTGAAGCAGAGCATGTACTGCAGGCCACAGTCCTGACCATGCAGCAGCAAACACCAGCTTGTTGTTGACAACTTGAATGGAGCAAGGGGTTTGCAGTGTGACACAAATCATATGGCAAATCAGCTAAGGCCATGTGCATGGCTCTCGTAATTCATTGCTAATACACTATGAAGCCATGTCCACCAATGACTCAGTCCATAGTGAATGCTATGCTATTATAAACAGCACTGTTAAGTATAATAGCTCTTAATTGTCTGTCTAATTTACAAATCCACTTAGGCCTTTTATATCTTTTAATTTACACAATTATTGAAAATATTATTACTTAATTACCACTTTTAACCTCAGTACAATGTCACCTGGAATGGAATTATCCACACAAGTAAAGTTAAGTGACCTCTATTAAAGTCCTGTAATGGGCTTTCTAAACGTGCAGCAAGGAAATCTCTCTACTTAGGCTCACTCTTAAAGCCCACACTGGTGTGTGTGTGTGTGTGTGTGTGTACTTATTATTGTGTGTGTGCCCTCGTGATCATGTGGGGTTTGTGCAATGTGTGTATGTGTCTCAGTGTATGTACCATGGACATCATGTGTATTTATTTTCCCAAACGACCTATTTTGTCACCTGCCAAAACTATCAGGACCACATTTGATCTTATCTTCAAACATTTAGCCTGGGATCTTTGATTGCCAAATGATCATTCCTCTCTTGTCTTTCTGATGTTGCCCTCTTACCTTGGTACGGCTTGCATAACATTGACCCAGGGTCAATACCATACATATGGATGAACTTTATACATTTAAAATAATTGGGAGGAGGGGGAGGTATTTAATAGTTGGATTCACTGCATTTTCACAGTGTTTTGTCCCGACTGCTCCCTTAAGGCGAAATGCTAATTCGTTTTCTCAAACAGCAGTCAATTAATTAATCTGGCACCCTGGATGGGGACAGAGCGCTCTCAGAAGGGATGGGGCTGCTTAGTTGAAAACTGTAATAATGGAAAGCATATTCTGTGCATTTCAAATAATGAAATGTGAACTCTTTATTCACAGTGCTTTACCTCCCAGCTTTAGTCTATCATCTTGCAAAAAACAACTGTCGATTTAACATATTTATTCTGTTTTATTTCATCACTTGGCATTAGAGGGTCCCCAGTCATTTTGAATAGCAGGCAGGGAATAATGTCATAAACAAGGTGTTTAGAGATACTGTAGATGACTGTCATGTTGTTGACAGCAGTCTGCAGGAACATATTCTCTCCATTTGATGGAGTAGCAACATCTCTATTGTCCAATATTTTCTTTTTGGTGTCTCTGGATCACAAATGACACAAAATACGAAGTCTATTTAGGTAAATGTAATTATGTTGCGAAATCTAGCCCTGCCACTAGACTATGAATTCATACAAGACTGAGACAAGGAGGAATGTGGAAGTGTTCTATCTATTGTTCTCATTCACACACACACAAACACATATACACGCATGTGCACTCATCCCACCGTTGTATGTTCTAGGTGGCTGAATTCTGGTCAGTAAAATAGGTGTGGGTCGGTATAATAGGTGTGGGTCGGTATAATAGGTGTGGGTCGGTATAATAGGTGTGGGTCGGTATAATAGGTGTGGGGTCGGTATAATAGGTGTGGGGTCGGTATAATAGGTGTGGGGTCGGTATAATAGGTGTGGGGTCGGTATAATAGGTGTGGGGTCGGTATAATAGGTGTGGGGTCGGTATAATAGGTGTGGGTCGGTGCAATAGGTGTGGGTCGGTGCAATAGGTGTGGGTCGGTATAGTAGGGGCGGGTCAGTATAATACATGGAGCTTTTGTATCAGTGAAATGGTAAAATGGCAGTCTGGGTAATGTGCACACTGCAAAAAGGGAAATGGCTCAAAAGCTGTAGGACCTGTAGGACATAGACATGACTTTCAGGGCAAAGGCCGCATTTGGATTCAACATCTCCTTGGAGCCGCCAGGGGCAAACTGAGTACAGGATGGGTGTACGGATAACGCGTGGGAGATACCCAACACGTTTAGCCAAGGCATAAAGCTATGAGCAGGGAGGTTTTGTAGGAGAGGATCTTCAGATCCACCGACTCAAGAGGCTCAAAGGGGGCCTCACAAAGTGCCTCCAAAACCAGTCCCATGTGGGCGCAGTAGGTTTAGAGACCCGTCTGAGACGACGTACACTTTTCAGGAACAGCACCACCCGGGGGTAAGTCCCCGGTTCCGTCAATTCCCACATGGCATGATGAGACACAGGCTATGTAAACTTTTAACGTGGGGAATGCTTGAAAAGCTCCCATAGAAACATAAGGATATCCCTCACAAAGAACTGAAAAGGAACCAGTCCTTTATCTTGGCACCAGAGCTCAAACGCGTGCCACTAATATGATGTGAATGGATCAGCTTGTCCAAAGCACCCTAACACAGGCAGGAGGCATAAAATTAACCGACCAGATGCAGTGGTTGGGGTTCCTTTTCTTTTGTATCGTTTACTGAACAGGTCTTCTTTCGCCTGACAAAAGAACTCCAGTACAGGGAACGTCCAGCGCTGAAACGCCAGCGCAACAAAACAAATAATCATAAACTAAGCCGTTGACCAAAAGGCTGTGGCCAAAAAGGGAAAGCAAAACTACTAACAGCTACTCCTGTCTTAAACTATCGTCTACACAAAACCGCTACAGGAGGAACACTTCTGTCTACCTGTCTTAGACTATCGTCTACACATAACAGTTACAGGAGGAGCACTTCTCTCTACCTGTCTTAGACTATCGTCTACACATAACAGTTACAGGAGGAGCACTTCTCTATACCTGTCTTAGACTATCGTCTACACATAACAGTTACAGGAGGAGCACTTCTGTCTACCTGTCTTAGACTATCGTCTACACATAACAGTTACAGGAGGAACACTTCTCTACCCGTCTTAGACTATCGTCTACACATAAGTTACAGGAGGAACACTTCTCTACCTAAAACCTGTCTTAGACTATCGTCTACACATAACAGTTACAGGAGGAACACTTCTCTACCTAAAGCCTGCCTTGATTAACAGAGAGACAAGGTGCCCAGTCACAGACTTTTTTCCATGGGGAAATAAGGTAGGGGAAAAAAAGACTTCCTCACAGGTCCTTGTCTCTACTCCCAATCCTCGCCCATCTTCTCTCCTGGCAGAGCTATATAGAGGAAGACACTAAGCAATTAGTGGGCCCAGCTGTGTACTAATTGGCTTTACACTGAGTACCAATCCCCTGAGGAGGGTGCTGTCGTGTCGTCTTCCTTCGGCTGGTCACTGAACTCTCACAACGCATACAGCCCTCTCATGTGGGGCGCCCTTGTGGACTAAATGGTAGCAATAACTTTCTGAGGTAAACCTCTAGCCATCAGATTGGCATTCTTAGGGGTCAGTCGGATAGGAACCAAAGCTCTGGCCTCGCTTGCCAAACCTGCCTGTGCACCTGGGACAACAGGTCTCTGCACAAATGGAGTTTCCATGGGTCCCCACATAAAAGGCAAAATGATCTCTGCAAACCAAGGCTGCCAGGCCTTGGTTCAGCCAACCGGGAGCCACAAGAATCAATGGTAAGCCCTCCCGGTGCGCACTCTCCAACGTAGACTGAATCAGAGCCACTAGTGGGAACATGAAGGAGTGTCTGAGGCCACTGGGAGAACTCGGGTCTCTATAGACGTCACCTCGCGTTTTCTCATGAGGCGTAAAGAGCTACAGTACCAGTCAAACGTTTGGACACACCGATTCATTCAATGGTTTTTATTTATTTTTTACTATTTTCTACATTGTAGAACAATAGTGAATACATCAAAACTATGAAATAACAGATATGGAATCATGTAACCAAAAAAGTTTTATATTTTAGATTTTTCAAAGTAGCCACCCTTTGCCTTGATGACGGCTTTGCACACTCTTGGCATTCTCTCAACCAGCTTCACCTGGAATGCTTTTCCCAGTCTTGAAGGAGTTTCCACAGATGCTGAGCACTTGTTTGCTGCTTTTCCCTCACTCTGCGGTCCAACTCATCCCAAGCCATCTCAATTGGGTGCAGCACTCCAATTGGGTGCAGCACTGATGCAGCACTCCATTCCTCTCCTTCTTGGTCAAATAGCCCTTACACAGCCTGGAGGTGTCTTGTACGTTGGCCATGCCGAAAATGTCTCATACCTGGGAGAGTCTCTACTCCTGACAGAGAGGGTCCCACCTGGATAAAAGGTCTGCACCCTTGTTGAGGCAACCAGGGACATTCTTTGCTCAAAGCGAAAGCATGTGCGCTGTGCTCCCCAGTAATAGGGAGGGAGCCAAGGTTAGGAGGGAGAGAGACAGTCTCTTCCCTTCTGTTGATGCACGCCACCACTGACATATTTGACCTTTTTCAGGAATCTAGGCGAATGTAGTCACTACTTCACCGGAGAGATATTTGAACGTTAAAAAAAAGCTTTGATCAAAATGCACTTTTTGGCAGAAATGCATTCCAGAGCATGTGAACTTTCATATGCTTTTATTACAAACTTGTATTCCATCTGTAAATACGAATAAAATTGTTAAATTACGAGCCTAGTTGGTTTAGCCACAGAAAAAGTCAGGAACCTTCCCACTAGCCATGATTGGCTGAGATAATGGATGGGCTGGACATGTCGGGAGATGAGTTTGGATTGGTCTGCCATGTAGTTTGGATTGGTCTGCCATGCCATTCATCCATGTATACAGGTAAGAGCCTAGCTACATTTTCAGTTATTGCAAGTTTCTAGTTTTGTCAAAGTAATTTTCATTGCAAGTTAAAGCATACCGTTCGCTAGCTAGGAAACGTTACTGTCGCTGGCTCGCTAACTAACGTCACATGTAAGATCTGTGTAGTAATATTTCTCAAATCAGAAACCATTTGCATTGCTAGTTATAGCCTAATGTTAGCTAGCTAACATTGAACCTATTTGGTTAGCTCTTTAGCTACCTGCAGATGTATGTGTGTGACTGAGACCCTACGTGAAAGGTGCTGTTGGAGTCACTCAACAAAAATACTAGCTTACATGTCAGCAACACGAAAGGTCAGCAGAGTTTGGTGTAAAATATTAAAGATTTTCCAGTTTGCCGTTACATACTGCAGCAGGTTGGTTAGTTCTTTAGCTACCTGTAGATTCCTACTACAGCTATGACAATGTTTGTATTGGTAGTAGTATGGGTTGGGATTATTCCGGTTCATTGTTTAGCTAGCTAGTTAGGTTGCTACATGTTTAAACAAAAGACTCCACTTCGCCAGATGATTATTAGCTAGGTGTGTCTGGGGGTGATTAAGGTCATCTATTGTATTTCATGAACATGTGTCCATGTCTAGACAATAGTGACTCATCCACTTATCTAGATGTGGCTGGGAGGTGGTTAAAGCATTTCTTTCACATGATCCATCAATTTAGACAAGTGTGTCAGGTAAGCGTCATCTAATATTTTATCTGGACACTTTGTGTTTTTGATATTGCTACTATGCAAGTAACCATTTCACTGTACCATTTACACCTTCTGTATCCTGTGCATGTGACAAATAAACAGATTTTATTTCATATGTGTGTGTTTACCAGAGACAGTAATGTGAAGAACAACATGACCTGCACCAAAGTCAGATGAGGATATAGGTCAATGACGAGATAAAGTGTAGTTGTACCTGGAGTTTTTTCTTAATGTAGGCTTCTATTTTTACCACTTTTAGTCTTGAAATATTTGTTTGTTTACTAAACTACTCACTTTGTTTAGGACATGGCCTCACATGTGAATCTTTAAGGAGATGGGTGAGACTAAGGCTTAAGAGGGTGTGAACGATGCTGTATGGCTGGACAAAGAAAAGCTCTCCAGTAAGTTTACCAAAATATTCAAGGGCCATTTTCCCAAATGTGGGGTTACAAGTTTATTGACCAAAGCATAATTACTTTCCCACTGTTTCTCAACTGCAGTGTATGATATACCATTTTCTAGCTCTGGGTCTCTACTTTAATCCAATGTAAAAAATCACAATTTCAAATTTTGCTAAAAAGACAGATTCGAGGATGTTGGTCACATATTGTCAGTTCTGACCACCACAAGCCAACCCAACAAAAACATGGGGAAGCACTTGATACTCGGGGTAACATCCCCTTAGGGGGATGCGTCTGTCGTGATCATTTTGCGGGATACAACTCAGCCCATGGGAGCCCCCTGAGGGTCCCACCACTGAGCCATGGCACGTACGCCTGACAGGGACACCCAATGCGACCGGCTTAGCAAGATCGGTCGCATTGATCTTGCTATACCCCTTGAACCCTGTGAACACCGTGGAATACGGAATAATGGAGTGGGCAGCATTAAACATGGACAAGCTTCCAACATGCATTGCGCTTCTGGGAGACTGTATAGCCTGCATGAAGCCTGGGCCCTTTACGAGCATACGGAGCTCTGACAATGGCTGACGTAGTACCCTGTTTGCAAAACGTGGGGGAACTGTTGTCAGAGAAATGTTTTTGTGGAGGGGTGCACTGGTCACTCAGACCCGTGCCAAGGCCTCTCGCTCTTGGGGTTACCCCAGCCAAGTGCTTGGGGGGCTGCTTCTTCATCTAAGGTGCATGCAAACTCTGGATCACCGAGGTGGCACCGGACCCTTCATCAACAAGTCTGGGAAAAGAGGCAAGCGGTGCTTGACCGAGGCAGACACAGGCGGTGGAGGGTACCCTCTGAACCTGGTCACCCTCTCTCTTCGAGTTGCCTCCCTTAACCGGCGATAGAGCGCACAGGAGCCGGGTTGGGACAAGACATTTGCTCCGACCACTCAATCTCCGCTTCTTTCACCTCGGTCCCAGCCATGGTACCGGTGTCCGGGAAAGGAAAGTCACCATCGGTAATTCCAAGTTTCCTTAAGAATGCTACATGTCTTTCCAGGGAGTTTGTACGTGGTAATGCGCACACGGACTGATTTGAGCGAGGGCCACCTGAGTGTACTCCAAGCCCAGACAAACTACACATAGATCGTGAGGATCTTTCTGAGAAATGCCATAATCGCATGACTGGGGGCATGGTCTAAACTCTGAACCCGGCTTCGCCATCGTCGTCTCGGTCGTTTTCTTAGCCATCTTACTCATTGCAGCAGCAAATTGAAGAATAACACATTGCTTGTGATTAGAAAACTTAGGAGCACAAGTACAACCTTCAGCACAACTTCCAGGGGGTGAGCACGCTCTACCACTTTTGGGCAGTTAAGTTGGCGCAACGTAAAACTCATTAGTTTGTTTTAGTAGTGTGCATCATTCCTGTTCACACCGAGGTGAAAAGCGGAATAATTGAAGGAATGAATCCGAGCATCACACTTATCACCTGTGGAAGGCGGGGCTTCCAGCGAGGCGCAGATTTCACTGGCCTTGTCAGGCGTGATTGTAGATCTTTCAACCAAAGTCGCAAGAGTGACTACCCATAATATGTTCTACTGAAGTTGACTGACTCAAAGGGAACCCTTGGTTTGTCTTAGTCAAGAAACTGTCTCGTTGCTAAGAAACATGCTGCTTACAGTAACTGTCGACTTGCTATTTTGTACCAGAAACTATTGTTGTAAAGCCTGTTTGTAACTTGGCCCTGGAGACAGTATAACAGATTTGAGAGTGATGGATATTCATTGCATAGTCATGGATATTAAACTACAAGAGGTTTAATTTGCAGAACATCCCTGCAGATGTCTATTTGCCATGGAGGCTATATGCCTTACTTGTATCTGCATTACTTCAGTTGCACTGCCAGTTGGCATAATACTACAGATATAGGGTCTTAATTTGATCACCCTGTTGTAGGATACATTTTCTGCAATGCAGGATATTTTTAACTTTTAGGTTTAAAAAGGCTTCTGAAGTTTGTAATTTTCACTTTGAAACTGTCAGATTATTTTCCTGCTATAGCAAACTGGCTCAAATTTAAGATCCAACATCTGTATTCTGTGATGTCTTGAATAATAGTGGCTGTTTAACCAAAGGAGTGAGACCAAGGGAGGAAGTCCAGGGCAGTTTGCGAACGTGACCATTTTCTCTGTGCTTGACCTCACCAATTATAACCAGCATGTCCAGAGATACAACCTCTCTTAACATCACTCAGTGCCTGGGCTTACCTCCGCTGTACCCGCACCCCACCATACCCCTGTCTGCACATTATGCCCTGAATCTATTCTACCACGCCCAGAGATCTGCTCCTTTTATTCTTTGTCCCCAACGCTCTAGGCGACCAGTTTTGATAGCCTTTAGCCGTACCCTCATCCTACTCCTCTTCTGTTCCTCGGGTGATGTGGAGGTAAACCCGGGCCTTGCGTGTCCCAGAGCACCCTCATTTGTTGACTTCTGTGATCGAAAAAGCCTTGGTTTCATGCATGTCAACATCAGAAGCCTCCTCCCTAAGTTTGTTTTACACACTGCTTTAGCACACCCCGCCAACCCTGATGTCCTTGCCGTGTCTGAATCCTAGCTTAGGAAGGCCACCAAAAATTCTGAGATTTACATACCTAACTACAACATTTTCCGTCAAGATAGAACTGCCAGCGGGGGAGGAGTTGCAATCTACTGCAGAGAGAGCCTGCAAAGTTCTGTCATACTTTCCAAGTCTATGCCCAAACAGTTCGAACTTCTAATTTTAAAAATTAATCTCTCCAGAAATAAGTCTCTCACTGTTGCCGCCTCCTATCGACCCCCCCTCCGCTCCCAGCTGTGCCCTGGACACCATTTGTGAATTGATCGCCCCCCATCTAGCTTCATAGTTCGTTCTGTTAGGTGACCTAAACTGGGATATGCTTAACACCCCGGCAGTCCTACAAAATAAGCTAGATGCCCTCAATCTCACACAAATCATCAAGGAACCCACCAGGTACAACCCTAAATCTGTAAACATGGGCACCCGCATAGACATTATCTTGACCAACTTGCCCTCCAATAACACCTACCCTGTTTTCAATCAAGATCTCAGCGATCACTGCCTCATTGCCTGTATATGCTATGGGTCCGCTGTCAAACGACCACTCCTCATCACTGTCAAACACTCTCTAAAACACTTCTGCGAGCAGGCCTTTCTAATCGACCTGGCCCGGGTATCCTGGAAGGATATTGACCTCATCCCGTCAGTCGAGGATGCCTGGTCATTCTTTAAAAGTAATTTCCTCACCATCTTAAATAAGCATGCCCCGTTAAAAAAAATGCAGAACTAAGAACAGATATAGCCCTTGGCTCACTCCAGACCTGACTGCCCTTGACCAGCACAAAAACATTCTGTGGCGGACTGCAATAGCATCGAATAGTCCCTGCGATGTGCAACTGTTCAGGGAAGTCAGGAACCAATACACACAGTCAGTCAGGAAAGCAAAGGCTAGCTTTTTCAAGCAGAATTTGCATTCTGTAGCTCCCAAAAATTTTGGGACACTGTAACGTCCATGGAGAACAAGAGTACCTCCTCCCCGCTGCCCACTGCACTGAGGCTAGGTAACACTGTCACCACTGATAAATCCATGATAATCGAAAATTTCAATAAGCATTTCTCAACGGCTGGCCATGCCTTCCTCCTGGCTACTCCAACCCCGGTTTTTCTAATGCCTGCCTCGCCTGGTTCACCAACTACTTTGCAGATAGAGTTCAGTGTGTAAAATCAGAGGGCCTGTTGTCCTGACCTCTGGCAGTCTCTATGGGGGTACCACAGGGTTCAATTATCGGGCCGACTCTTTCTCTGTATATATCAATGATGTTGCTCTTGCTGCGGGCGATTCCCTGATCCACCTCTATGCAGACGACACCATTCTGTATACTTCTGGCCCTTCCTTGGACACTGTGCTATCTAACCTCCAAACGAGCTTCAATGCCATACAACACTCCTTCCGTGGCCTCCAACTGCTCTGAAACGCTAGTAAAACCAAATGCATGCTTTTCAACCGTTCGCCGCCCGCACCCGTCCGCCCGACTAGTAGCATCACCACCCTGAACGGTTCCGACCTAGAATATGTGGACAACTATAAATACCTAGGTGTCTGGTTAGACTGTAAACTCTCCTTCCTGACTCATAATAAACATCTCCAATCCAAAATCTAGAATCAGCTTTCTATTTCGCAACAAAGTCTCCTTCACTCACACTGCCAAACTTACCCTAGTAAAACTGACTATCCTACCGATCCTCGACTTTGACGATGTCATCTACAAAATAACTTCCAATACTCTACTCAGCAAACTGGATGCAGTCTATCACAGTGCCATCCGTTTTGTTTACAAATTACCTTATACCACCCACCACTGCGACCTGTATGCTCTAGTCTGCTGGCCCTCGCTACATATTCGTCGCCAGACCCACTGACTCCAGGTCATCTATAAATCTATGCTAGGTAAAGCTCCGCCTTATCTCAGTTCACAGGTCATGATAACAACACCCACCCGTAGCACACGTTCCAGCAGGTATATCTCACTGATCATCCCCAATGCCAACACCTCATTTGGCTGCCTTTCCTTCCAGTTCTCTGCTGCCAGTGACTGGAACGAATTGCAAATATCGCTAAAGTTGGACACTTTTTTCACTCACCAACTTTAAACATCAGCTATCTGAGCAGCTAACCGATCGCTGCAGCTGTACATAGTTCATCTGTAAATAGCCCACCCAATCTACCTACCTCATCCCCATACTGTTTTTATTTACTTTTCTGCTCTTTTGCACACCAGTATCTCTACTTGCACATCATCATCTGCTCATTTGTTACTCCAGTGTTAATCTGCTAAATTGTAATTATTCGCTCCTATGGCCTATTTAGTGCCTACCTTCTCATGCCTTTTGCACACACTGTATATAGACTTAATTTTTTCTACTGTGTCATTGACTTGTTTATTGTTTACTCCATGTGTAACTCTGTGTTGTTGTCTGTGTCACACTGCTTTGCTTTATCTTCGCCAGGTCGCAGTTGTAAATGAGAACTTGTTCTCAACTAGCCTACCTGGTTAAATAAAGGTGATTTTTTTTTTAAATTTAAAGACCTGTCAGCTGCAACACAGATCCCAACAGACCTGTCAGCTGCAACACAGATCCCAACAGACCTGTCAGCTGCAACACAGATCCCAACAGACCTGTCAGCTGCAACACAGATCCCAACAGACCTGTCAGCTGCAACACAGATCCCAACAGACCTGTCAGCTGCAACACAGATCCCAACAGACCTGTCAGCTGCAACACAGATCCCAACAGACCTGTCAGCTGCAACACAGATCCCAACAGACCTGTCAGCTGCAACACAGATCCCAACAGACCTGTCAGCTGCAACACAGATCCCAACAGACCTGTCAGCTGCAACACAGATCCCAACAGACCTGTCAGCTGCAACACAGATCCCAACAGACCTGTCAGCTGCAACACAGATCCCAACAGACCTGTCAGCTGCAACACAGATCCCAACAGACCTGTCAGCTGCAACACAGATCCCAACAGACCTGTCAGCTGCAACACAGATCCCAACAGACTTGTCAGCTGCAACACAGATCCCAACAGACCTGTCAGCTGCAACACAGAGTCTTCATTCAACACTGTTTCATCTTCTCATCAGCCAGGGGTGACTCAGTGCACTGTCGTTCATTTATTAATTACTTCAATTTTCTCACTCTCATTTCGATACATCAATAAATTCCAAACTCATCCTGAAATCACTCACTTGAGTTCAATATAATTAATAATGCATGATCCCCATTAAAGAGAGCCAGCAAACACTCACAGGTTGGCTCAAGCTGTTGTGAAATATTGAACCACAGCAATAATTCATATAGTTGATGTTGTGAAATATTGAACCACAGAAATAATTCATACAGTTGATGTTGTGAAACATGGAACTACAGTAATAATCCATACAGTTGATGTTGTGAAATATGGAACCACAGTAATAATCCATACAGTTGATGTAATAATCCATACAGTTGATGTAATAATCCATACAGTTGATGTAATAATCCATAAGAGTTGATGTAATAATCCATACAGTTGATGTAATAATCCATACAGTTGATGTAATAATCCATACAGTTGATGTAATAATCCATACAGTTGATGTAATAATCCATACAGTTGATGTAATAATCCATACAGTTGATGTAGTAAACCATACAGTTGATGTAGTAAACCATACAGTTGATGTAGTAAACCATACAGTTGATGTAGTAAACCATACAGTTGATGTAGTAAACCATACAGTTGATGTAGTAAACCATACAGTTGATGTAGTAAACCATACAGTTGATGTAGTAAACCATACAGTTGATGTAGTAAACCATACAGTTGATGTAGTAAACCATACAGTTGATGTAGTAAACCATACAGTTGATGTAGTAAACCATACAGTTGATGTAGTAAACCATACAGTTGATGTAGTAAACCATACAGTTGATGTAGTAAACCATACAGTTGATGTAGTAAACCATACAGTTGATGTAGTAAACCATACAGTTGATGTAGTAAACCATACAGTTGATGTAGTAAACCATACAGTTGATGTAGTAAACCATACAGTTGACGTAGTAAACCATACAGTTGACGTAGTAAACCATACAGTTGACGTAGTAAACCATACAGTTGACGTAGTAAACCATACAGTTGACGTAGTAAACCATACAGTTGACGTAGTAAACCATACAGTTGACGTAGTAAACCATACAGTTGACGTAGTAAACCATACAGTTGACGTAGTAAACCATACAGTTGACGTAGTAAACCATACAGTTGACGTAGTAAACCATACAGTTGACGTAGTAAACCATACAGTTGACGTAGTAAACCATACAGTTGACGTAGTAAACCATACAGTTGACGTAGTAAACCATACAGTTGACGTAGTAAACCATACAGTTGACGTAGTAAACCATACAGTTGACGTAGTAAACCATACAGTTGACGTAGTAAACCATACAGTTGACGTAGTAAACCATACAGTTGACGTAGTAAACCATACAGTTGACGTAGTAAACCATACAGTTGACGTAGTAATTCATACAGTTGACGTAGTAATTCATACAGTTGACGTAGTAATTCATACAGTTGACGTAATAATTCATACAGTTGACGTAATAATTCATACAGTTGACGTAGTAAACCATACAGTTGACGTAGTAAACCATACATTTTGACGTAGTAAACCATACATTTTGACGTCGTAATCCATACAGTTGATGTAATAATTCATACAGTTGATGTAATAATTCATACAGTTGACGTAATAATTCATACAGTTGACGTAATAATTCATACAGTTGACGTAGTAATCCATACAGTTGACGTAGTAATCCATACAGTTGACGTAGTAATCCATACAGTTGACGTAGTAATCCATACAGTTGACGTAGTAAACCATACAGTTGACGTAGTAAACCATACAGTTGACGTAGTAAACCATACAGTTGATGTAATAATCCATACAGTTGATGTAATAATCCATATAGTTGATGTAATAATCCATACAGTTGATGTAAAAAGATCTATAGTTGTCGTAATCCATACAGTTGATGTAATAATCTATATAGTTGATGTAATAATCTATATAGTTGATGTAATAATATATATAGTTGATGTAATAATATATATAGTTGATGTAATAATCTATATAGTTGATGTAATAATCTATATAGTTGATGTAATACTCCATACAGTTGATGTAATACTCCATACAGTTGATGTAATAATCTATATAGTTGATGTAATAATCTATATAGTTGATGTAATAATCTATATAGTTGATGTAATAATTCATACAGTTGATGTAATAATTCATACAGTTGACGTAATAATTCATACAGTTGACGTAATAATCCATACAGTTGACGTAGTAATCCATACAGTTGACGTAGTAATCCATACAGTTGACGTAGTAATCCATACAGTTGACGTAGTAAACCATACAGTTGACGTAGTAAACCATACAGTTGACGTAGTAAACCATACAGTTGATGTAGTAAACCATACAGTTGATGTAATAATCCATACAGTTGATGTAATAATCCATATAGTTGATGTAATAATCCATACAGTTGATGTAAAAAGATCTATAGTTGTCGTAATCCATACAGTTGATGTAATAATCTATATAGTTGATGTAATAATCTATATAGTTGATGTAATAATATATATAGTTGATGTAATAATATATATAGTTGATGTAATAATCTATATAGTTGATGTAATAATCTATATAGTTGATGTAATACTCCATACAGTTGATGTAATACTCCATACAGTTGATGTAATAATCTATATAGTTGATGTAATAATCTATACAGTTGATGTAATACTCCATACAGTTGACGTAATAATCCATACAGTTGACGTAGTAAACCATACAGTTGACGTAGTAAACCATACAGTTGACGTAGTAAACCATACAGTTGACGTAGTAAACCATACAGTTGACGTAGTAAACCATACAGTTGACGTAGTAAACCATACAGTTGACGTAGTAAACCATACAGTTGACGTAATAATCCATACAGTTGACGTAATAATCCATACAGTTGATGTAGTAAACCATACAGTTGATGTAATAATCCATACAGTTGATGTAGTAATCCATACAGTTGATGTAGTAATCCATACAGTTGATGTTGTAAACCATACAGTTGATGTTGTAAACCATACAGTTGATGTAGTAAACCATACAGTTGATGTAGTAAACCATACAGTTGATGTAGTAAACCATACAGTTGATGTAGTAAACCATACAGTTGATGTAGTAAACCATACAGTTGATGTAGTAAACCATACAGTTGATGTAGTAAACCATACAGTTGATGTAGTAAACCATACAGTTGACGTAGTAATTCATACAGTTGACGTAGTAATTCATACAGTTGACGTAGTAATTCATACAGTTGACGTAATAATTCATACAGTTGACGTAATAATCCATACAGTTGACGTAATAATCCATACAGTTGACGTAGTAATCCATACAGTTGACGTAGTAATCCATACAGTTGACGTAGTAAACCATACAGTTGACGTAGTAAACCATACAGTTGACGTAGTAAACCATACAGTTGACGTAGTAAACCATACAGTTGACGTAGTAAACCATACAGTTGACGTAGTAAACCATACAGTTGACGTAGTAAACCATACAGTTGACGTAGTAAACCATACAGTTGACGTAGTAAACCATACAGTTGACGTAATAAGATCTATAGTTGACGTCGTAATCCATACAGTTGATGTAATAATCTATATAGTTGATGTAATACTCCATACAGTTGATGTAATAATTCATACAGTTGATGTAATAATTCATACAGTTGACGTAATAATTCATACAGTTGACGTAATAATCCATACAGTTGACGTAGTAATCCATACAGTTGACGTAGTAAACCATACAGTTGATGTAGTAAACCATACAGTTGATGTAGTAAACCATACAGTTGATGTAGTAAACCATACAGTTGATGTAATAATCCATACAGTTGATGTAATAATCCATATAGTTGATGTAATAATCCATATAGTTGATGTAATAATCCATACAGTTGATGTAAAAAGATCTATAGTTGTCGTAATCCATACAGTTGATGTAATAATCTCTATAGTTGATGTAATAATCTATATAGTTGATGTAATAATATATATAGTTGATGTAATAATCCATACATAGTTGATGTAATAATCTATATAGTTGATGTAATAATCTATATAGTTGATGTAATAATCCATACAGTTGATGTAATACTCCATACAGTTGATGTAATAATCTATATAGTTGATGTAATAATCTATATAGTTGATGTAATAATCCATACAGTTGATGTAATAAGATCTATAGTTGATGTCGTAATCCATACAGTTGATGTAATAATCTATATAGTTGATGTAATAATCTATATAGTTGATGTAATAATCTATATAGTTGATGTAATAATATATATAGTTGATGTAATAATCCATACATAGTTGATGTAATAATCTATATAGTTGATGTAATAATCTATATAGTTGATGTAATAATCCATACAGTTGATGTAATACTCCATACAGTTGATGTAATAATCTATATAGTTGATGTAATAATCTATATAGTTGATGTAATAATCCATACAGTTGATGTAATAAGATCTATAGTTGATGTCGTAATCCATACAGTTGATGTAATAATCTATATAGTTGATGTAATAATCCATACAGTTGATGTAATAAGATCTATAGTTGATGTCGTAATCCATACAGTTGATGTAATAATCTATATAGTTGATGTAATACTCCATACAGTTGATGTAATAATCTAAATAGTTGATGTAATAATCCATACAGTTGATGTAATAAGATCTATAGTTGATGTCGTAATCCATACAGTTGATGTAATAATCTATATAGTTGATGTAATAATATATATAGTTGATGTAATAATCCATACAGTTGATGTAAAAAGATCTATAGTTGTCGTAATCCATACAGTTGATGTAATAATCTATACAGTTGATGTAATAATCTATATAGTTGATGTAATAATCTATATAGTTGATGTAATAATCCATACAGTTGATGTAATAATCCATACAGTTGATGTAATAATCCATACAGTTGATGTAATAATCCATACAGTTGATGTAATAAGATCTATAGTTGATGTCGTAATCCATACAGTTGATGTCGTAATCCATACAGTTGATGTAATAATCCATACAGTTGATGTAATAATATATATAGTTGATGTAATAATATATATAGTTGATGTAATAATCCATATAGTTGATGTAATAATCTATATAGTTGATGTAATAATCCATACAGTTGATGTAAAAAGATCTATAGTTGATGTCGTAATCCATACAGTTGATGTAATAATCTATATAGTTGATGTAATAATCTATATAGTTGACGTAATAATATATACAGTTGATGTAATAATATATATAGTTGATGTAATAATATATAAAGTTGATGTAAAAAGATCTATAGTTGATGTCGTAATCCATACAGTTGATGTAATAATATATATAGTTGATGTAATAATCTATATAGTTGATGTAATAATATATATAGTTGATGTAATAATCCATACAGTTGATGTAAAAAGATCTATAGTTGATGTCGTAATCCATACAGTTGATGTAATAATCTATATAGTTGACGTAATAATATATATAGTTGATGTAATAATATATACAGTTGATGTAAAAAGATCTATAGTTGATGTCGTAATCCATATAGTTGATGTAATAATCTATATAGTTGATGTAATAATCTATATAGTTGATGTAATAATCCATACAGTTGATGTAATAATCTATATAGTTGATGTAATAATCTATATAGTTGATGTAATAATCTATATAGTTGATGTAATAATCTATATAGTTGATGTAATAATCTATATAGTTGATGTAATAATCTATATAGTTGACGTAATAATCTATATAGTTGACGTAATAATATATACAGTTGATGTAAAAAGATCTATAGTTGATGTCGTAATCCATATAGTTGATGTAATAATCTATATAGTTGATGTAATAATCTATATAGTTGATGTAATAATCTATATAGTTGATGTAATAATCCATACAGTTGATGTAATAATCCATACAGTTGATGTAATAAGATCTATAGTTGATGTCGTAATCCATACAGTTGATGTAATAATCTATATAGTTGATTTAATAATCCATACAGTTGATGTAATAAGATCTATAGTTGATGTCGTAATCCATACAGTTGATGTAATAATCTATATAGTTGATGTAATACTCCATACAGTTGATGTAATAAGATCTATAGTTGATGTCGTAATCCATACAGTTGATGTAATAATCTATATAGTTGATGTAGTAATCCATATTATTGATGTAATAATCCATACAGTTCATGTAATAATCCATACAGTTCATGTAATAAGATCTATAGTTGATGTAATTCGTACAGTTGATGCAATAGTTCAGTTAATGTGTTGGTATTTGCTTTTTGTGTGCTCCACTAATTGATTGCTGTTGACAGGGAGTTGAGTGTGTGTGAATGTGTGTTATTGCCATTCGGCCATCAGATCTGCCACCAATTCTCCTTATAGGACACATCACTGCACTCTATACTCCGCTGTAAAATGGTCATCTCTGTATACCTGTCTCAAGACCCACTGGTTGATGCTTATTTATAAAACCCTCTTAGGCCTCACTCCCCCAATCAGAGATATCTACTGCAGCCCTCATCCTCCACATACAACACCCGTTCTGCCAGTCACATTCTGTAAAAGGTCCCCAAAGCACACACATCCCTGGGTCGCTCCTCTTTTCAGTTCGCTGCAGCTAGTGACTGGAACGAGCTGCAACAAACACTCAAACTATACAGTTTTATCTCAATCTTTTAATTCAGACTCAATCATGGACACTCTTACTGACAGTTGTGGCTGCTTTGTGTGATGTATTGTTGACTCTACCTTCTTGCCCTTTGTGCTGTTGTCTGTGCCCAATATTGTTTGTACCATGTTTTGTGCTGCTATCATGTTGTTGTTATGTTGTGTTGCTACCAGGCTGTGTTTTCATGTGTTGCTGCATTGCTATGTTGTTGTCTTAGGTCTCTCTTTATGTAGTGTTGTCTCTCTTGTCATGATGTGTGTTTTGTCCTATATTTATAGTGTGTGTGTGTGTGTGTGTGTGTGTGTGTGTGTGTGTGTGTGTGTGTGTGTATACAGTGGGGAGAACAAGTATTTGATAGACTGCCGATTTTGCAGGTTTTCCTACTTACAAAGCATGTAGAGGTCTGTAAATTTTTATCATAGGTACACTTCAACTGTGAGAGACGGAATCTAAAACAAAAATCCAGAAAATCACATTGTATGAATTTTAAGTAATTAATTTGCATTTTATTGCATGACATAAGTATTTGATACATCAGAAAAGCAGAACTTAATATTTGGTACAGAAACCTTTGTTTGCAATTACAGTGATCATACGTTTCCTGTAGTTCTTGACCAGGTTTGCACACACTGCAGCAGGGATTTTGGCCCACTCCTCCATACAGACCTTCTCCAGATCCTTCAGGTTTCGGGGCTGTCACTGGGCAATACGGACTTTAAGCTCCCTCCAAAGATTTTCTATTGAGTTCAGGTCTGGAGACTGGCCAGGCCACTCCAGGACCTTGAGATGCTTCTTACGGAGCCACTCCTTAGTTGCCCTGGCTGTGTGTTTCGGGGCGTTGTCATGCTGGAAGACCCAGCCACGACCCATCTTCAATGCTCTTACTGAGGGAAGGAGGTTGTTGGCCAAGATCTCGCGATACATGGCCCCATCCATCCTCCCCTCAATACGGTGCAGTCGTCCTGTCCCCTTTGCAGAAAAGCATCCCCAAAGAATGATGTTTCCACCTCCATGCTTCACGGTTGGGATGGTGTTCTTGGGGTTGTACTCATCCTTCTTCTTCCTCCAAACATGGCGAGTGGAGTTTAGACCAAAAAGCTCTATTTTTGTCTCATCAGACCACATGACCTTCTCCCATTCCTCCTCTGGATCATCCAGATGGTCATTGGCAAACTTCAGACGGGCCTGGATATGCGCTGGCTTGAGCAGGGGGACCTTGCGTGCGCTGCAGGATTTTAATCCATGACGGCGTAGTG
The DNA here is from genome assembly GCF_029448725.1 of Salvelinus fontinalis. Taxonomy (NCBI): domain Eukaryota; kingdom Metazoa; phylum Chordata; class Actinopteri; order Salmoniformes; family Salmonidae; genus Salvelinus; species Salvelinus fontinalis. The sequence goes on from NC_074693.1 coordinate 22,803,713, forward strand.
TGTTACTAATGGTTTTCTTTGAGACTGTGGTCCCAGCTCTCTTCAGGTCATTGACCAGGTCCTGCCGTGTAGTTCTGGGCTGATCCCTCACCTTCCTCATGATCATTGATGCCCCACGATGTGAGATCTTGCATGGAGCCCCAGACCGAGGGTGATTGACAGTCATCTTGAACTTCTTCCATTTTCTAATAATTGCGCCAACAGTTGTTGCCTTCTCACCAAGCTGCTTGCCTATTGTCCTGTAGCCCATCCCAGCCTTGTGCTGGTCTACAATTGTATTCCTGATGTCCTTACACAGCTCTCTGGTCTTGGCCATTGTGGAGAGGTTGGAGTCTGTTTGATTGAGTGTGTGGACAGGTGTCTTTTATACAGGTAACGAGTTCAAACGGGTGCAGTTAATACAGGTAATGAGTGGAGAACAGGAGGGCTTCTTAAAGAAAAACTAACAGGTCTGTGAGAGCCGGAATTCTTAATGGTTGGTAGGTATTCAAATACTTATGTCATGCAAGACAATGCAAATTATTTCCTTAAAAATCATACAATGTGATTTTCTGGATTTTAAATTACAGACCTCTACATGCTTTGTAAGTAGGAAAACCTGCTAAATTGGCAGTGTATCAAATACTGGTTCTCCCCACTGTATATATATATTTATATATACAATCTCCCAGGCCCCCATGTTAACTTACTCCTTAGCCTGAAGTATGTCATAGCCTAGTGGAGACCAATATCAATCTTATGTTATTAAGCTAAATAAAATGACCGTTGTTGATGTGTATGGCTGCATTTCAGATACATTTTTGTACATTTGAATTGTCCTGTAATAGGACCTAGGCCTAGCCTTTGAGCGAGCGAGAGAGACAATTAATTTCATAGCAAGCCCTGATCCCAATGACTCGACTGCCCCTGCATGGAGAGAAAGAGAACTGCTAATTTTCAGGGACTCACTAGGCTTATTTGAATTTCCTGATGCAGCAGAAAGATTGTCCATGACAAAAGAGTGATCAAGATAAGATCCGCCATCTCTAGGTGTGTGGTGTTTTTTTGGGGGGGGGCGTTGAGCGTTGTTGCTTGTGTGTGTGTGAGGTGATGTGTATGTGTGTGTCTATTGGTGAAGGCCTGATGATAGGCTAGCTGGGCGTCAGATCGAGGAGCTTTAGGGGCGTGTTACTGGGAGAAGAAATTGCACCCCATGTGACAGAGCCATAAAGCTGCCATTCTGCCGCCTCAGCATGTCTGGTGAAGACACTCACTCAATATGGTCAAGAATATTGGATCTGAAGATAAACCACCTCCTGCAGCAGAAACAGCCCCGGCCCTCTGCAACAGAACAGGGAGGGAGCGAGTTTGCATTGCCCTCTAGCAACAAAAAAATCACATCTCTCCAACCTCTGGGGGATTCCATTTACATTTCTTATTTTGACCTGAGACAACACAACCTAGATAATACCTTTCCATTCATGTATACAGCAGGGCTGGATATTTACCAGAGCAGTTCAGGTTAAAAACAACAAGGCCCAGAGGCTGAGAGCGAGGCAGGCAGTCTGCTCTGGAGGCAGGAAGAATAAGTCCACTTATGTAATCACTTATACTGTAAACATGTTGTACTGTACTCTAACACGGTATCTATTATCACTCTGCTACTGTAGAGAGCTACTGCGCTACTGTAGAGAGCTACTGCACTACTGTAGAGATCTACTGTAGAGAGCTACTGCACTACTGTAGACAATTACTGTAGACAACTACTGTAGACAGCTACTGTGCTACGGTGGAAAGCTACTGTAGAGAGTTACTGTAGAGAGTTACTGTAGAGAGCTACTGTAGAGAGCTACTGTAGAGAGCTACTGTAGAGAGCTACCATGCTACTGTAGAAAGCTACTGTGCTACTGTAAAGCGCTACTGTAGAGAGCTACCGTGCTACTGTAGAGAGCTATTGTGCTACTATAGAGAGCTACTGTGCTACTATAGAGAGCTACCGTGCTACTATAGAGAGCTACCGTGCTACTATAGAGAGCTACCGTGCTACTGTAGAGCGCTACCATGCTACTGTAGAAAGCTACTGTGCTACTGTAAAGCGCTACTGTAGAGAGCTACCGTGCTACTGTAGAGAGCTATTGTGCTACTATAGAGAGCTATTGTGCTACTGTAGAGAGCTACCATGCTACTGTAGAGAGCTACTGTAGAGCGCTACCGTGCTACTGTAGAGCGCTACCGTGCTACTGTAGAGCGCTACCGTGCTACTGTAGAGCGCTACCGTGCTACTGTAGAGCGCTACCGTGCTACTGTAGAGCGCTACCGTGCTACTGTAGAGCGCTACCGTGCTACTGTAGAGCGCTACCGTGCTACTGTAGCGCGCTACCGTGCTACTGTAGCGCGCTACCGTGCTACTGTAGAGCGCTACCGTGCTACTGTAGAGAGCTACCGTGCTACTGTAGAGAGCTACCGTGCTACTGTAGAGAGCTACCGTGCTACTGTAGAGAGCTACCGTGCTACTGTAGAGAGCTACCGTGCTACTGTAGAGAGCTACCGTGCTACTGTAGATTGCTATTGTGCTACTGTAGAGATCTACTGTGCTACAATAGAGAGCTACTGTGCTACTGTAACCAATCTCTTCGTTATCCTTCTATCAAGAACTAGACGTGTTGATGACACTCCATTCTGTAAATACAATAACTTTTCCGTTAAGCAGGAGGGCTGTTTGAGGTGTGTTTGACTATTACCTGGTCCTTGGCCTCTATTGGAACTTTGATTAGAAGGAGCCAGGTCAGCCAATGAGTGTTCTCTCTTCTAATGGGACTCATTTCCCCCTCTATTGGAACTGTAATGTGGTGATAACACTCTTCTAATGGTCCTGCCGCTACCATCCCATTTTTCACTTAGTGGCACGCAGAAGTGAGGTATTCATCTTATATCATTTTCTGACAAAAAAATGACTCCCATCTGTTTACTGAGGAGAGGAGACACACTGTCATCTGCTGGCGTACGTACAGGAACAACAGACTTGTTATGCATTCATATTCTCTTTTTGTTTATTCTCCCTCTCTTTTTCCCCTCTTTCTTATTCTCTCTTTCTTTCCCTCTCTCATTTACTTTTTCATCTCTTTCTCTCCTTTAATTTTATCTCATTCTCTGCCTCTCTCCCTCTCTCTCCATCGTTAGGGTATTTGTTTGATGAGGTGTGAGAAGGGCCACTGCCCTGGCAGCCTCAGCTCATTGAGTGAGGTTGGGTTTCGGCCAGATACCCGCCCTACCCTGTCCTAAGCCCTGTAAGGAAGCACACAGAACTTGTTGTGTGAAATCACACCCTCCAACACAGGGTCATTTGTTTAAATCCTATATCTATGGTTGCAGTGGTGCCGCTCTAGAAGCCATGCTTTGCAAAGGAATCTCAGGATAATGTAATGAAGATTAACCCGGGTGCCGGATAACAAGGTTAGAGTATCTATCATCTCCCATAGACACAACACCTCACAGCTTTCCAACTGGGGAAAAACAACAAGTTGATTGATGATTTCAGTGGCCTGTTGTAATAACTTTCCTATCGTATGATACATAGCCATGTATTTGTTTGACAAAAAAATTGTAATCTGAAATAGATATTTGATCAGATTTGGTCAATCTGTTTACATACTGAACGAAAATATAAACATGTAAAGTGTTGGTTCCATTTTTTTCATGAGCTAAAATAAAGCTCCCAGAAATGTTCCAAAAGCGCAACATTTTCCAAATTTCTCTCAAGTTTTGTGCAGACATTTGTTTACAGCCCTGTTAGCGAGCATTTCTCCTTTGCCAAGAAAGTCCATCCACCTGACCGGTGTGGCATGTCAAGAAGCTGATGAAACAAGATGATCTTTACACAGGTGCACCTTGTGCTTGGGACAATAAAAGGCCACTCTAAAATGTGCCGTTTTGTGTCACAACACAATGCCACAGATGTCTCAAGTTTTGAGGGAGCGGTTAATTATTTCAGATTTCCACCCTAACACCTCTCTTATGACGTTATTGTTTTTTTTGACACAGCATATGTATCCAATCATCTGCTCCATAAAACATTGTCTACAACGTTAGAGTGCATCAAAGTGTATTCTGCTTAAGTGAGCGCAAGTGTTGACACTAGTACCAACTTCACTCTCTGCTATTTTAAGAGGAAATCACCACAGAAAGAGAGAGAGGCACATCCTTTGTCTAGTCAGTGAAGGATGTTGCCTAAGCAGATTGTTATTCCTATGCTGCTAATATTTTTTTTTTTTAGGAAATGTTCCACCTCTGTCTCAGCTCCCAGCCTAAAGAGTTTAGCTGCTCTAGCTGAAGAATACAGCACTGCCCGCTTCGCCTGCAAAACGGCCTGTAGCGTCTCCAACAGAGTCTCCATTGTCTCTGTATCTAGTGATAGGTACAGTATGCTCTGGAGGCTGAAGCAGAGTGCCAGAGGTACCAGGCCAGGTATTGGCACAGGCTTCCACCAGAACACTACTCACACTATATCTGGGCTCCGTGGGGTGGGGGGTAGCCTAGACCTCCCTAAAGGGAAAATGGGTGCTGTCCAAGTCTGTTTTTCCCCCTGTTCTAATATAACTATTTTGTAAAGACCATACACAGAGAAGTGGGACCCTTCCTGCGATTACCTCCCATCTGCTCTCCCCTCCACCTGGAGCCAGCTGAGGACAGTCAGTCTCTATCATAATGATGTCATATTTATAGCTACAGTAGTGACAGTCAGTCTCTATCATAATGATATCATCTTTATAGCTACAGTAGTGACAGTCAGTCTCTATCATAATGATATCATCTTTATAGCTACAGTAGTGACAGTCCGTCTCTATCATATTTATAGCTACAGTAGTGAGAGTCAGTTTCTATCATAATGATATCATCTTTATAGCTACAGTAGTGACAGTCGGTCTCTATCATAATGATGTCATATTTATAGCTACAGTAGTGACAGTCGGTCTGGTCTCTATCATAATGATATCATATTTATAGCTACAGTAGTGACAGTCGGTCTCTATCATAATGATATCATATTTATAGCTACAGTAGTGACAGTCGGTCTCTATCATAATGATATCATATTTATAGCTACAGTAGTGACAGTCAGTTTCTATCATAATGATATCATATTTATAGCTACCGTAGTGAAGTCAGTCTCTATCATAATGATATCATCTTTATAGCTACAGTAGTGACAGTCGGTCTCTATCATAATGATGTCATATTTATAGCTACAGTAGTGACAGTCGGTCTCTATCATAATGATATCATATTTATAGCTACAGTAGTGACAGTCAGTTTCTATCATAAGGATATCATATTTATAGCTACCGTAGTGACAGTCGGTCTCTATCATAATGATGTCATATTTATAGCTACAGTAGTGACAGTCGGTCTCTATCATAATGATATCATATTTATAGCTACAGTAGTGACAGTCAGTTTCTATCATAAGGATATCATATTTATAGCTACCGTAGTGACAGTCAGTCTCTATCATAATGATATCATATTTATAGCTACAGTAGTGACAGTCGGTCTCTATCATAATGATATCATATTTATAGCTACAGTAGTGACAGTCAGTTTCTATCATAAGGATATCATATTTATAGCTACCGTAGTGACAGTCAGTCTCTATCATAATGATATCATATTTATAGCTACAGTAGTGACAGTCAGTTTCTATCATAATGATATCATATTTATAGCTACAGTAGTGAGAGTCCAGTACAGCAGCACCAGGACCTTTCCCTACCAGGCTCTTACGTGGCTGGTACATAATGCAGGATAAGAGTGTCTGCTAAAATGTGGAAAGGTACAAGGACATATACTGTAGATGCAGGACTGCTCTCCATCAGCCTCGATAGTTTGATGCTACATCAATGTGACCTATGTCACAGGAGTGGTGAGGGAAGGATGGCTCATAAAAATGTCTGTAATGGAATAGTATTTAAACATATGGAAACCATGTCTTTGATGTGTTTGATACCATTCCATGTACTCCATTCCAGCCATTACAATGAGCCCGTCCTCCCCAATGAAGGGGCCAAAAGCTGCCCATGTTATGGATGTTGTATCAGCTCCAGAGCTTCAACTCTTCAAAGCTCTTGAGGGTAGTATCAACTCCCTCCTCAATGTATTACTTTAAAGCTGAAGTAAAGTTGGCTGCCACCAATCACATGCTACAGACAAACTGAGATCAGTTTATACTTAGTTAAAATCTTAAAAAATCTCCAGTACATGTATTGTTTTAGCCTGACTCACGGTTCCCTCTTCCCTCCATCTCCAGACAGCCTATGGGCCTGTCTGGCTCTCAACAGTGGCTTCCCAGTGGACGTCTGTGTACTGCTGTGCTCCATGGGCAGGCTGAGAGATAGGCCTGTCACAATGACTGACAAGACCTACCGTCCCCAGTCTGTCTCCACACAGCCACCCCCAGTCCCCAGTCTGTCTCCACACAGCCATCGTCAGTCTCCACACAGCCATCGTCAGTCTCCGCACAGCCATCGTCAGTCTCCGCACAGCCATCGTCAGTCTCCGCACAGCCATCGTCAGTCTCCGCACAGCCATCGTCAGTCTCCGCACAGCCATCGTCAGTCTCCGCACAGCCATCCCCAGTCTTCGCACAGCCATCATCAGTCTCCAACTGTAACATCCTACCACTCCCAGTCTCCAGTCTCCACACAGCCATCACCAGTCTCCACACAACCATCATCAGCCTCCACACAGCCATCGTCAGTCTCCAACTGTAACATCCTACCACTCCCAGTCTCCAGTCTCCACACAGCCATCCCCAGTCTCCAACTGTAACATCCTACCACTCTCAGTCTGCAGTCTCCACACAGCCATCACCAGTCTCCACACAGCCATCATCAGTCTCCACACATCCATCCCCTGTCTCCAGCCCTAACATGTGGCAGTGTTAGGGGTTCCCTCAAAGGGGGCTCGCATGTTAGACCAGCAACAGAAGGATGTTCTCTGGTCTCTTCTCCAACTTTCATTCAATGAAGTATGTACATTCTGTATTGATTTGTGACTAAGTTTGTTTCTTGGTGCTGGATAGGCCTGAAAGAAAAGTTTATCCACACTACAGAGGAAGGAAAGCTTGTCTCTTGCAGGATACATTTCCATTAGAAAACAGATGATCAGAGCTATGATTATGTCCCAACATTTCGATGGGCAAAGCGAGCTCGGCCCAGGAGAAAGATGTTTGCTGAATTCTGTAACCATTATAATGATAAAGTGTTGTGGTGAATGTAAAGACATTGCATATTTGGTTTTCCTCAGTAGAAATCATTATCAGGTAACGTTCAAGATAAATGTATGTGGAGGGTAATGTGTGTGTCGCAGGCAGACCTGTGAAGCTCCCAGTTCCTGATGGAATTATTTAGGGGCCTGATACTAATGCGACTGCATGATAAGGCTGCTGTTTGGTGGACTTTATGAGCACAGCAGCTAAATCTCTTCTCATTACATGCTCTGATGAAATAGTCTTCTGGCTGTTTTCAGTGTTTCCATTAACTTGGGAAATATTGATCCTATGTAATTCTATATGTGTTTGGAATGTTGTACTACACTGCTACTCTCCATAGCGCCATCTAATATCCTGCAGGGGTTTTGGTTTGAGCCTCAGTCTCTTGGTTTTGACTATGGGATATAGCTTATGACAGAATTGACTAGATTTTTTTTTTTTTCATTGCAGGTTAGGAGAATTTAAGCAGGAGGAGAATTAGCTTAAGGTTAAGAAAAGAGTTAGGGTTAGCTAAAATGCAAAAAGCACTTTATACGTCAATTTGACAAACTGTTTTCCATGTAGCGAGGACCCAGGTTCTCCAGCAGTTTTTGAAGTGTGCTTTCAGTTCTTATCACTCATCAGCCATCTTCTCATCCAATGCATTAGTAACATGCTCATCAGCCATCTTCTCATCCAATGCATTAGTAACATGGTCATCAGCCATCTTCTCATCCAATGCATTAGTAACATGGTCATCAGCCATCTTCTCATCCAATGCATTAGTACCATGGTCATCAGCCATCTTCTCATCCAATGCATTAGTACCATGGTCATCAGCCATCTTCTCATCCAATGCATTAGCAACATGGTCATCAGCCATCTTCTCATCCAATGCATTAGTAACATGGTCATCAGCCATCTTCTCATTAAATGCATTAGTAACATGCTCATCAGCCATCTTCTCATCCAATGCATTAGTAACAATGGTCATCAGCCATCTTCTCATCCAATGCATTAGTAACATGGTCATCAGGCATCTTCTCATCCAATGCATTAGTAACATGGTCATCAGCTTGAACTGAAACTGTACTGTCAGCTTACTTGTGAGGTTGGTGAATATTTTATTGCATTGCCTGCTCCCAAAGACATGGTAGAAGTATGAAGGGGAGGACATGGTAGTAGTATGAAGGGGAGAGGACATGGTAGTAGTATGAAGGGGAGAGGACATGGTAGTAGTATGAAGGAGAGGACATGGTAGTAGTATGAAGGAGAGGACATGATATTAGTATGAATGAGAGGACATGGTATTAGTATGAAGGAGAGGACATGGTATTAGTATGAAGGAGAGGACATGGTAGTAGTATGAAGGAGAGGACATGGTAGTAGTATGAAGGGGAGAGAACATGGTGGTAGTATGAAGGAGAGGACATGATGGTAGTATGAAGGGGAGAGGACATGGTGGTAGTATGAAGTAGAGGACATGGTATTACATTTACATTTAAGTCATTTAGCAGACGCTCTTATCCAGAGTGACTTACAAATTGGTGCATTCACCTTATGACATCCAGTGGAACAGCCACTTTACAATAGTGCATCTAAATCTTTTAGGGGGGGGGGGGGCAGAAGGATTGCTTTATCATTAGTATGAAGGGGAGAGGACATGGTATTAGTATGAAGGGGAGAGGACATGGTATTAGTATGAAGGGGAGAGGACATGGTATTAGTATGAAGGGGAGAGGACATGGTATTAGTATGAAGTAGAGGACATGGTAGTAGTATGAAGTAGAGGACATGGTAGTAGTATGAAGTAGAGGACATGGTTGTAGTATGAAGGAGAGGACATGGTAGTAGTAGTATGAAGGAGAGGACATGGTAGTAGTATGAAGGAGAGGACATGGTGGTAGTAGTATGAAGGAGAGGACATGGTGGTAGTAGTATGAAGAGGAGAGGACATGGTAGTAGTATGAAGGAGAGGACATGGTAGTCGTATGAAGGGGAGAGGACATGGTAGTCGTGTGAAGGGGAGAGGACATGGTAGTCGTGTGAAGGGGAGATGACATGGTATTAGTGTGAAGGGGAGAGGACATGGTGGTAGGGTGAAGGAGAGGACATGGTAGTAGTGTGAAGGAGAGGACATGGTAGTAGTGTGAAGGAGAGGACATGGTAGTAGTATGAAGGGGAGAGGACATGGTAGTAGTATGAAGGGGAGAGGACATGGTAGTAGTATGAAGGAGAGGACATGGTAGTAGTATGAAGGAGAGGACATGGTAGTAGTATGAAGGAGAGGACATGGTAGTAGTATGAAGGAGAGGACATGGTAGTAGTATGAAGGAGAGGACATGGTAGTAGTATGAAGGAGAGGACATGGTAGTAGTATGAAGGAGAGGACATGGTAGTAGTATGAAGGAGAGGACATGGTATTAGTATGAAGGGGAGAGGACATGGTATTAGTATGAAGGGAAGAGGACATGGTATTAGTATGAAGGGGAGAGGACATGGTGGTAGTATGAAGGGGAGAGAACATGGTGGTAGTATGAAGGGGAGAGAACATGGTAGTAGTATGAAGGGGAGAGGACATGGTAGTAGTATGAAGGGGAGAGGACATGGTAGTAGTATGAAGGGGAGAGGACATGGTAGTAGTATGAAGGGGAGAGGACATGGTTGTAATATGAAGGAGAGGACATGGTTGTAATATGAAGGAGAGGACATGGTTGTAATATGAAGGAGAGGACATGGTTGTAATATGAAGGAGAGGACATGGGAGTAGTATGAAGGAGAGGACATACGAGTAGTATGAAGGAGAGGACATACGAGTAGTATGAAGGAGAGGACATGACAGTAGTATGAATGAGAGGACATGACAGTAGTATGAAGGAGAGGACATGGCAGTAGTATGAAGGAAAGGACATGGTAGTAGTATGAAGGAGAGGACATGGTAGTAGTATGAAGGAGAGGACATGGTAGTAGTATGAAGGAGAGGACATGGTAGTAGTATGAAGGAGAGGACATGGTAGTAGTATGAAGGAGAGGACATGACAGTAGTATGAAGGAGAGGACATGGCAGTAGTATGAAGGAGAGGACATGGTAGTAGTATGAAGGAGAGGACATGGTAGTAGTATGAAGGAGAGGACATGGTAGTAGTATGAAGGAGAGGACATGGTAGTAGTATGAAGGAGAGGACATGGTAGTAGTATGAAGGAAAGGACATAGTAGTAGTATGAATGAGAGGACATAGTAGTAGTATGAAGGAGAGGACATGGTAGTAGTATAAATGAGAGGACATGGTAGTAGTATAAATGAGAGGACATGGTAGTAGTATGAATGAGAGGACATAGTAGTAGTATGAAGGAGAGGACATGGTAGTAGTATAAATGAGAGGACATGGTAGTAGTATGAATGAGAGGACATGGTAGTAGTATGAATGAGAGGACATGGTAGTAGTATGAAGGAGAGGACATGGTAGTAGTATGAAGGAGAGGACATGGTAGTAGTATGAAGGAGAGGACATGGTAGTAGTATGAAGGAGAGGACATGGTAGTAGTATGAAGGAGAGGACATGGTAGTAGTATGAAGGAGAGGACATGGTAGTAGTATGAAGGAAAGGACATGGTAGTAGTATGAAGAGGAGAAGACATGGTAGTAGTATGAAGGAGAGGACATGGTAGTAGTATGAAGGAATGGATATGGTACTAGTGTGAAGGGGAGAGGACATGGTGGTAGTAGTATGAAGGAGAGGACATGGTAGTAGTATGAAGGAGAGGACATGGTAGTAGTATGAAGGAAAGGACATGGTAGTAGTATGAAGGAAAGGACATGGTAGTAGTATGAAGAGGAGAAGACATGGTAGTAGTATGAAGGAGAGGACATGGTAGTAGTATGAAGGAATGGATATGGTACTAGTGTGAAGGGGAGAGGACATGGTAGTAGTAGTATGAAGGAGAGGACATGGTAGTAGTATGAAGGAGAGGACATGGTGGTAGTAGTATGAAGGAGAGGACATGGTGGTAGTAGTATGAAGGAGAGGACATGGTGGTAGTAGTATGAAGGAGAGGACATGGTGGTAGTAGTATGAAGGGGAGAGGACATGGTAGTAGTATGAAGGGGAGAGGACATGGTAGTAGTATGAAGGGGAGAGGACATGGTAGTAGTATGAAGGGGAGAGGACATGGTAGTAGTATGAAGGAGAGGACATGGTAGTAGTATGAAGGAGAGGACATGGTAGTAGTATGAAGGAGAGGACATGGTAGTAGTATGAAGGAGAGGACATGGTAGTAGTATGAAGGAGAGGACATGGTAGTAGTATGAAGGGGAGAGGACATGGTAGTAGTATGAAGGGGAGAGGACATGGTAGTAGTATGAAGGAGAGGACATGGTAGTAGTATGAAGGAGAGGACATGGTAGTAGTATGAAGGAGAGGACATGGTAGTAGTATGAAGGAAACGACATGGTAGTAGTATGAAGGAAACGACATGGTAGTAGTATGAAGGAGAGGACATGGTAGTAGTATGAAGGAGAAGACATGGTAGTAGTATGAAGGAGAAGACATGGTAGTAGTATGAAGGAGAGGACATGGTAGTAGTATGAAGTAGAGGACATGGTAGTAGTATGAAGAGGAGAGGACATGGTAGTAGTATGAAGGAGAAGACATGGTAGTAGTATGAAGGAGAAGACATGGTAGTAGTATGAAGGAGAAGACATGGTAGTAGTATGAAGGAGAAGACATGGTAGTAGTATGAAGGAGAAGACATGGTAGTAGTATGAAGGAGAGGACATGGTAGTAGTATGAAGTAGAGGACATGGTAGTAGTATGAAGAGGAGAGGACGTGGTAGTAGTATGAAGGGGAGAGGACGTGGTAGTAGTATGAAGGAGAGGACGTGGTAGTAGTATGAAGGAGAGGACGTGGTAGTAGTATGAAGGAGAGGACGTGGTAGTAGTATGAAGGAGAGGACATGGTAGTAGTATGAAGGAGAGGACATGGTAGTAGTATGAAGAGGAGAAGACATGGTAGTAGTTTGAAGGAGAGGACATGGTAGTAGTATGAAGGGGAGATGACATGGTAGTAGCATGAAGGAGAGGACATGGTGGTAGTATGAAGGGGAGAGGACATGGTGGTAGTAGTATGAAGGAAAGTAATCCTTCTAACCCCCCCCCCCTTAAAATATTTAGATGCACTATTGTAAAGTGGTTGTTCCACTGGATATCATAAGGTGAATGCACCAATTTGTAAGTCGCTCTGGATAAGAGCGTCTGCTAAATGACTTAAATGTAAATGTAAGGAGAGGACATGATAGTAGTATGAAGGGGAGAAGACATGGTAGTAGTATGAAGGAGAGGACATGGTAGTAGTATGAAGGAGAGGACATGGTAGTAGTATGAAGGAGAGGACATGGTAGTAGTATGAAGGAGAGGACATGGTAGTAGTATGAAGGAGAGGACATGGTAGTAGTATGAAGGAGAGGACATGGTAGTAGTATGATTAAGAGGACATGGTAGTAGTATGGGGTAGAGGACATGGTAGTATTATGAAGTAGAGGACATGGTAGTAGTATGAAGGAGAGAGGACATGGTAGTAGTATGAAGGGGAGAGGACATGGTAGTAGTATGAAGAGTTGAGGACATGGTAGTAGTATGAAGAGTTGAGGACATGGTAGTAGTATGAAGAGTTGAGGACATGGTAGTAGTATGAAGAGGAGAGGACATGGTAGTAGTATGAAGAGGAGAGGACATGGTAGTAGTATGAAGGTGAGGACATGGTAGTAGTATGAAGGAGCGAGGACATGGTAGTAGTATGAAGGGGAGAGGACATGGTAGTAGTATGAAGGGGAGAGGACATGGTAGTAGTATGAAGAGGAGAGGACATGGTAGTAGTATGAAGAGGAGAGGACATGGTAGTAGTATGAAGGTGAGGACATGGTAGTAGTATGAAGGTGAGGACATGGTAGTAGTATGAAGGTGAGGACATGGTAGTAGTATGATGGGGAGATGACATGGTAGTAGTATGAAGGGGAGATGACATGGTAGTAGTATGAAGGAGAGAGGACATGGTAGTAGTATGAAGGAAAGGACATGGTTGTAGTTTGAAGGAGAGGACATGGTGGTAGTAGTAGTATGAAGGAGAGGACATGGTAGTAGTATGAAGGAGAGGACATGGTGGTAGTAGTATGAAGGAGAGGACATGGTAGTAGTATGAAGGGGAGAGGACATGGTAGTAGTATGAAGGGGAGAGGACATGGTAGTAGTATGAAGAAGAGAGGACATGGTAGTAGTATGAAGTAGAGGACATGGTAGTAGTATGAATGGGAGAGGACATGGTAGTAGTATGAATGGGAGAGGACATGGTAGTAGTATGAAGGGGAGAGGACATGGTAGTAGTATGAAGGGGAGAGGACATGGTAGTAGTGTGAAGGAGAGGACATGGTGGTAGTGTGAAGGAGAGGACATGGTAGTAGTATGAAGGGGAGATGACATGGTAGTAGTATGAAGGGGAGAGGACATGGTAGTAGTATGAAGGAGAGGACATGGGAGTAGTATGAAGGAGAGGACATGGTGGTAGTACGAATGAGAGGACAAAGTAGTAGTACGAAGGAGAGGACATGGTAGTAGTATGAAGGAGAGGACATGGTAGTAGTATGAAGGAGAGGACATGGTAGTAGTATGAAGGAGAGGACATGGTAGTAGTATGAAGGAGAGGACATGGTAGTAGTATGAAGGAGAGGACATGGTAGTAGTATGATGGAAAGGACATGGTAGTAGTATGAAGAGGAGAAGACATGGTAGTAGTACGAAGGAGAGGACATGGTAGTAGTATGAAGGAATGGACATGGTAGTAGTGTAAAGGGGAGAGGACATGGTGGTAGGAGTATGAAGGAGAGGACATGGTGGTAGTAGTATGAAGGAGAGGACATGGTGGTAGTAGTATGAAGGAGAGGACATGGTGGTAGTATGAAGAGGAGAGGACATGGTAGTAGTGTGAAGGGGAGAGGACATAGTAGTATTATGAAGGGGAGAGGACATAGTAGTATTATGAAGGGGAGAGGACATAGTAGTATTATGAAGGGGAGAGGACATAGTAGTATTATGAAGGGGAGAGGACATGGTGGTAGTATGAAGGGGAGAGGACATGGTAGTAGTATGAAGGGGAGAGGACATGGTAGTAGTATGAAGGGGAGAGGACATGGTAGTAGTGTGAAGGGGAGAGGACATAGTAGTATTATGAAGGGGAGAGGACATAGTAGTATTATGAAGGGGAGAGGACATAGTAGTATTATGAAGGGGAGAGGACATAGTAGTATTATGAAGGGGAGAGGACATGGTGGTAGTATGAAGGGGAGAGGACATGGTAGTAGTATGAAGGGGAGAGGACATGGTAGTAGTATGAAGGGGAGAGGACATGGTAGTAGTATGAAGGGGAGAGGACATGGTAGTAATATGAAGAGGAGAAGACATGGTAGTAATATGAAGAGGAGAAGACATGGTAGTAATATGAAGAGGAGAAGACATGGTAGTAATATGAAGAGGAGAAGACATGGTAGTAATATGAAGAGGAGAAGACATGGTAGTAATATGAAGAGGAGAAGACATGGTAGTAATATGAAGAGGAGAAGACATGGTAGTAATATGAAGAGGGGAAGACATGGTAGTAGTTTGAAGGAGAGGACATGGTAGTAGTATGAAGTAAAGGACATGGTGGTAGTATGAAGGGGAGAGGAGATGTTAGTAGTGTGAAGGGGAGAGGACATGGTGGTAGTAGTATGAAGGAAAGTAATCCTTCTACCCCCCCCCCCCCCCCCCCTTAAAAGATTTAGATGTACTATTGTAAAGTGGTTGTTCCACAGGATATCATAAGGTGAATGCACCAATTTGTAAGTCGCTCTGGATAAGAGCGTCTGCTAAATGACTTAAATGTAAATGTAAGGAGAGGACAGGGTAGTAGTATGAAGGGGAGAGGACATAATAGTAGTATGAAGGGGAGAAGACATGGTAGTAGTATGAAGTAGAGGACATGGTAGTAGTATGAAGGAGAGGACATGATAGTAGTATGAAGGGGAGGACATGGTAGTAGTATGATTAAGAGGACATGGTAGTAGTATGGGGTAGAGGACATGGTAGTAGTATGAAGGAGAGAGGACATGGTAGTAGTATGAAGGAGAGAAGACATGGTAGTAATATGAAGAGGAGAAGACATGGTAGTAATATGAAGAGGAGAAGACATGGTAGTAATATGAAGAGGAGAAGACATGGTAGTAATATGAAGAGGAGAAGACATGGTAGTAATATGAAGAGGAGAAGACATGGTAGTAATATGAAGAGGAGAAGACATGGTAGTAATATGAAGAGGAGAAGACATGGTAGTAATATGAAGAGGAGAAGACATGGTAGTAATATGAAGAGGGGAAGACATGGTAGTAGTTTGAAGGAGAGGACATGGTAGTAGTATGAAGTAAAGGACATGGTGGTAGTATGAAGGGGAGAGGAGATGTTAGTAGTGTGAAGGGGAGAGGACATGGTGGTAGTAGTATGAAGGAAAGTAATCCTTCTACCCCCCCCCCCCCCCCCTTAAAAGATTTAGATGTACTATTGTAAAGTGGTTGTTCCACAGGATATCATAAGGTGAATGCACCAATTTGTAAGTCGCTCTGGATAAGAGCGTCTGCTAAATGACTTAAATGTAAATGTAAGGAGAGGACAGGGTAGTAGTATGAAGGGGAGAGGACATAATAGTAGTATGAAGGGGAGAAGACATGGTAGTAGTATGAAGTAGAGGACATGGTAGTAGTATGAAGGAGAGGACATGATAGTAGTATGAAGGGGAGGACATGGTAGTAGTATGATTAAGAGGACATGGTAGTAGTATGGGGTAGAGGACATGGTAGTAGTATGAAGGAGAGAGGACATGGTAGTAGTATGAAGGAGAGAAGACATGGTAGTAATATGAAGAGGAGAAGACATGGTAGTAATATGAAGAGGAGAAGACATGGTAGTAATATGAAGAGGAGAAGACATGGTAGTAATATGAAGAGGAGAAGACATGGTAGTAATATGAAGAGGAGAAGACATGGTAGTAATATGAAGAGGAGAAGACATGGTAGTAATATGAAGAGGAGAAGACATGGTAGTAATATGAAGAGGAGAAGACATGGTAGTAATATGAAGAGGAGAAGACATGGTAGTAATATGAAGAGGAGAAGACATGGTAGTAATATGAAGAGGAGAAGACATGGTAGTAATATGAAGAGGGGAAGAGATGGTAGTAGTTTGAAGGAGAGGACATGGTAGTAGTATGAAGTAAAGGACATGGTGGTAGTATGAAGAAGGGGAGAGGACATGGTGGTAGTATGAAGGGGAGAGGACATGGTAGTAGTATGAAGAGGAGAAGACATGGTAGTAGTATGACGGAGAGGACATGGTAGTAGTATGACGGAGAGGACATGGTAGTAGTATGACGGAGAGGACATGGTAGTAGTATGACGGAGAGGACATGGTAGTAGTATGAAGGAGAGGACATGGTAGTAGTATGAAGGAGAGGACATGATAGTAGTATGAAGGGGAGGACATGGTAGTAGTATGATTAAGAGGACATGGTAGTAGTATGGGGTAGAGGACATGGTAGTAGTATGAAGGAGAGAGGACATGGTAGTAGTATGAAGGAGAGAAGACATGGTAGTAATATGAAGAGGAGAAGACATGGTAGTAATATGAAGAGGAGAAGACATGGTAGTAATATGAAGAGGAGAAGACATGGTAGTAATATGAAGAGGAGAAGACATGGTAGTAATATGAAGAGGAGAAGACATGGTAGTAATATGAAGAGGAGAAGACATGGTAGTAATATGAAGAGGAGAAGACATGGTAGTAATATGAAGAGGAGAAGACATGGTAGTAATATGAAGAGGAGAAGACATGGTAGTAATATGAAGAGGAGAAGACATGGTAGTAATATGAAGAGGAGAAGACATGGTAGTAATATGAAGAGGGGAAGACATGGTAGTAGTTTGAAGGAGAGGACATGGTAGTAGTATGAAGTAAAGGACATGGTGGTAGTATGAAGGGGAGAGGAGATGTTAGTAGTGTGAAGGGGAGAGGACATGGTGGTAGTAGTATGAAGGAAAGTAATCCTTCTACCCCCCCCCCCCCCCCCCCCCCCCCCCCTTAAAAGATTTAGATGCACTATTGTAAAGTGGTTGTTCCACAGGATATCATAAGGTGAATGCACCAATTTGTAAGTCGCTCTGGATAAGAGCGTCTGCTAAATGACTTAAATGTAAATGTAAGGAGAGGACAGGGTAGTAGTATGAAGGGGAGAGGACATAATAGTAGTATGAAGGGGAGAAGACATGGTAGTAGTATGAAGTAGAGGACATGGTAGTAGTATGAAGGAGAGGACATGATAGTAGTATGAAGGGGAGGACATGGTAGTAGTATGATTAAGAGGACATGGTAGTAGTATGGGGTAGAGGACATGGTAGTAGTATGAAGGAGAGAGGACATGGTAGTAGTATGAAGGAGAGAGGACATGGTAGTAGTATGAAGGAGAGAGGACATGGTAGTAGTATGAAGGAGAGAAGACATGGTAGTAATATGAAGAGGAGAAGACATGGTAGTAATATGAAGAGGAGAAGACATGGTAGTAATATGAAGAGGAGAAGACATGGTAGTAATATGAAGAGGAGAAGACATGGTAGTAATATGAAGAGGAGAAGACATGGTAGTAATATGAAGAGGAGAAGACATGGTAGTAATATGAAGAGGAGAAGACATGGTAGTAATATGAAGAGGAGAAGACATGGTAGTAATATGAAGAGGGGAAGACATGGTAGTAGTTTGAAGGAGAGGACATGGTAGTAGTATGAAGTAAAGGACATGGTAGTAGTATGACGGAGAGGACATGGTAGTAGTATGACGGAGAGGACATGGTAGTAGTATGAAGGAGAGGACATGGTAGTAGTATGAAGGAGAGGACATGGTAGTAGTATGAAGGAGAGGACATGGTAGTAGTATGAAGAGGAGAAGACATGGTAGTAGTTTGAAGGAGAGGACATGGTAGTAGTATGAAGGGGAGATGACATGGTAGTAGTATGAAGGAGAGGACATGGTGGTAGTAGTATGAAGGGGAGAGGACATGGTGGTAGTAGTATGAAGGAAAGTAATCCTTCTAACCCCCCCCCCCCCCCTTAAAATATTTAGATGCACTATTGTAAAGTGGTTGTTCCACTGGATGTCATAAGGTGAATGCACCAATTTGTAAGTCGCTCTGGATAAGAGCGTCTGCTAAATGACTTAAATGTAAATGTAAGGAGAGGACATGATAGTAGTATGAAGGGGAGAAGACATGGTAGTAGTATGAAGGAGAGGACATGGTAGTAGTATGAAGGAGAGGACATGGTAGTAGTATGAAGGAGAGGACATGGTAGTAGTATGAAGGAGAGGACATGGTAGTAGTACGAAGGAGAGGACATGGTAGTAGTATGAAGGAGAGGACATGGTAGTAGTATGATTAAGAGGACATGGTAGTAGTATGGGGTAGAGGACATGGTAGTATTATGAAGTAGAGGACATGGTAGTAGTATGAAGGAGAGAGGACATGGTAGTAGTATGAAGGAGAGAGGACATGGTAGTAGTATGAAGAGGAGAGGACATGGTAGTAGTATGAAGAGGAGAGGACATGGTAGTAGTATGAAGAGGAGAGGACATGGTAGTAGTATGAAGGTGAGGACATGGTAGTAGTATGAAGGAGCGAGGAGATGGTAGTAGTATGAAGGGGAGAGGACATGGTAGTAGTATGAAGAGGAGAGGACATGGTAGTAGTATGAAGAGGAGAGGACATGGTAGTAGTATGAAGAGGAGAGGACATGGTAGTAGTATGAAGGTGAGGACATGGTAGTAGTATGAAGGTGAGGACATGGTAGTAGTATGAAGGAGAGAACATGGTAGTAGTATGATGGGGAGATGACATGGTAGTAGTATGAAGGAGAGACGACATGGTAGTAGTATGAAGGAAAGGACATGGTTGTAGTATGAAGGAGAGGACATGGTGGTAGTAGTAGTATGAAGGAGAGGACATGGTAGTAGTATGAAGGAGAGGACATGGTGGTAGTAGTATGAAGGAGAGGACATGGTAGTAGTATGAATAGGAGAGGACATGGTAGTAGTATGAAGGGGAGAGGACATGGTAGTAGTATGAAGAAGAGAGGACATGGTAGTAGTATGAAGTAGAGGACATGGTAGTAGTATGAATGGGAGAGGTCATGGTAGTAGTATGAATGGGAGAGGACATGGTAGTCGTATGAAGGGGAGAGGACATGGTAGTAGTATGAAGGGGAGAGGACATGTTAGTAGTATGAAGGAGAGGACATGGTAGTAGTATGAAGGGGAGAGGACATGGTACTGGTGTGAAGGAGAGGACATGGTGGTAGTGT
Source organism: Salvelinus fontinalis (assembly GCF_029448725.1). Classification (NCBI taxonomy): domain Eukaryota; kingdom Metazoa; phylum Chordata; class Actinopteri; order Salmoniformes; family Salmonidae; genus Salvelinus; species Salvelinus fontinalis. The sequence goes on from NC_074693.1 coordinate 22,823,359, forward strand.
GAAGGAGAGGACATGGTAGTAGTATGAAGGGGAGATGACATGGTAGTAGTATGAAGGGGAGAGGACATGGTAGTAGTATGAAGGAGAGGACATGGGAGTAGTATGACGGAGAGGACATGGTAGTAGTATGACGGAGAGGACATGGTAGTAGTATGACGGAGAGGACATGGTAGTAGTATGAAGGAGAGGACATGGTAGTAGTATGAAGGAGAGGACATGGTAGTAGTATGAAGGAGAGGACATGGTAGTAGTATGAAGAGGAGAAGACATGGTAGTAGTTTGAAGGAGAGGACATGGTAGTAGTATGAAGGGGAGATGACATGGTAGTAGTATGAAGGAGAGGACATGGTGGTAGTAGTATGAAGGGGAGAGGACATGGTGGTAGTAGTATGAAGGAAAGTAATCCTTCTAACCCCCCCCCCCCCTTAAAATATTTAGATGCACTATTGTAAAGTGGTTGTTCCACTGGATATCATAAGGTGAATGCACCAATTTGTAAGTCGCTCTGGATAAGAGCGTCTGCTAAATGACTTAAATGTAAATGTAAGGAGAGGACATGATAGTAGTATGAAGGGGAGAAGACATGGTAGTAGTAGTATGAAGGAGAGGACATGGTAGTAGTATGAAGGAGAGGACATGGTAGTAGTATGAAGGAGAGGACATGGTAGTAGTATGAAGGAGAGGACATGGTAGTAGTATGAAGGAGAGGACATGGTAGTAGTACGAAGGAGAGGACATGGTAGTAGTATGAAGGAGAGGACATGGTAGTAGTATGATTAAGAGGACATGGTAGTAGTATGGGGTAGAGGACATGGTAGTATTATGAAGTAGAGGACATGGTAGTAGTATGAAGGAGAGAGGACATGGTAGTAGTATGAAGGAGAGAGGACATGGTAGTAGTATGAAGAGGAGAGGACATGGTAGTAGTATGAAGAGGAGAGGACATGGTAGTAGTATGAAGAGGAGAGGACATGGTAGTAGTATGAAGGTGAGGACATGGTAGTAGTATGAAGGAGCGAGGAGATGGTAGTAGTATGAAGGGGAGAGGACATGGTAGTAGTATGAAGAGGAGAGGACATGGTAGTAGTATGAAGAGGAGAGGACATGGTAGTAGTATGAAGGTGAGGACATGGTAGTAGTATGAAGGTGAGGACATGGTAGTAGTATGAAGGAGAGAACATGGTAGTAGTATGATGGGGAGATGACATGGTAGTAGTATGAAGGAGAGAGGACATGGTAGTAGTATGAAGGAAAGGACATGGTTGTAGTATGAAGGAGAGGACATGGTAGTAGTATGAAGGAGAGGACATGGTGGTAGTAGTATGAAGGAGAGGACATGGTAGTAGTATGAATAGGAGAGGACATGGTAGTAGTATGAAGGGGAGAGGACATGGTAGTAGTATGAAGAAGAGAGGACATGGTAGTAGTATGAAGTAGAGGACATGGTAGTAGTATGAATGGGAGAGGTCATGGTAGTAGTATGAATGGGAGAGGACATGGTAGTCGTATGAAGGGGAGAGGACATGGTAGTCGTATGAAGGGGAGAGGACATGGTAGTCGTATGAAGGGGAGAGGACATGGTAGTAGTATGAAGGGGAGAGGACATGGTAGTAGTATGAAGGAGAGGACATGGTAGTAGTATGAAGGGGAGAGGACATGGTAGTAGTGTGAAGGAGAGGACATGGTGGTAGTGTGAAGGAGAGGACATGGTAGTAGTATGAAGGGGAGAGGACATGGTAGTAGTATGAAGGAGAGGACATGGGAGTAGTATGAAGGAGAGGACATGGGAGTAGTATGAAGGAGAGGACATGGTGGTAGTACGAATGAGAGGACAAAGTAGTAGTACGAAGGAGAGGACATGGTAGTAGTATGAAGGAGAGGACATGGTAGTAGTATGAAGGAGAGGACATGGTAGTAGTATGAAGGAGAGGACATGGTAGTAGTATGAAGGAGAGGACATGGTAGTAGTATGAAGGAGAGGACATGGTAGTAGTATGAAGGAGAGGACATGGTAGTAGTATGATGGAAAGGACATGGTAGTAGTATGAAGAGGAGAAGACATGGTAGTAGTACGAAGGAGAGGACATGGTAGTAGTATGAAGGAATGGACATGGTAGTAGTGTAAAGGGGAGAGGACATGGTGGTAGGAGTATGAAGGAGAGGACATGGTGGTAGTATGAAGAGGAGAGGACATGGTAGTAGTGTGAAGGGGAGAGGACATAGTAGTATTATGAAGGGGAGAGGACATAGTAGTATTATGAAGGGGAGAGGACATAGTAGTATTATGAAGGGGAGAGGACATAGTAGTATTATGAAGGGGAGAGGACATAGTAGTATTATGAAGGGGAGAGGACATAGTAGTATTATGAAGGGGAGAGGACATGGTGGTAGTATGAAGGGGAGAGGACATGGTGGTAGTATGAAGGGGAGAGGACATGGTGGTAGTATGAAGGGGAGAGGACATGGTGGTAGTATGAAGAGGAGAGGACATGGTAGTAGTATGAAGGGGAGAGGACATGGTAGTAGTATGAAGGAGAGGACATGGTAGTAGTATGAAGGAGAGGACATGGTAGTAGTATGAAGGAGAGGACATGGTAGTAGTATGAATGAGAGGACATGGTAGTAGTATGAAGGGGAGAGGACATGGTGGTAGTATGAAGGGGAGAGGACATGGTGGTAGTATGAAGAGGAGAAGACATGGTAGTAGTTTGAAGGAGAGGACATGGTTGTAGTATGAAGGAGAGGACATGGTTGTAGTATGAAGGAAAGGACATGGGAGTAGTATGAAGGAGAGGACATGGGAGTAGTTTGAAGGAGAGGACATGGTTGTAATATGAAGGAGAGGACATGGTTGTAATATGAAGGAGAGGACATGGTTGTAATATGAAGGAGAGGACATGGGAGTAGTATGAAGGAGAGGACATACGAGTAGTATGAAGGAGAGGACATGACAGTAGTATGAAGGAGAGGACATGGCAGTAGTATGAAGGAAAGGACACGGTAGTAGTATGAAGGAGAGGACACGGTAGTAGTATGAAGGAGAGGACATGGTAGTAGTATGAAGGAAAGGACATGGTAGTAGTTTGAAGGAGAGGACATAGTAGTAGTATGAAGGAGAGGACATGGTAGTAGTATGAAGGAGAGGACATGGTAGTAGTATGAAGGAGAGGACATGGTAGTAGTACGAAGGAGAGGACATGGTAGTAGTATGAAGGAGAGGACATGGTAGTAGTATGATTAAGAGGACATGGTAGTAGTATGGGGTAGAGGACATGGTAGTATTATGAAGTAGAGGACATGGTAGTAGTATGAAGGAGAGAGGACATGGTAGTAGTATGAAGGAGAGAGGACATGGTAGTAGTATGAAGAGGAGAGGACATGGTAGTAGTATGAAGAGGAGAGGACATGGTAGTAGTATGAAGAGGAGAGGACATGGTAGTAGTATGAAGGTGAGGACATGGTAGTAGTATGAAGGAGCGAGGAGATGGTAGTAGTATGAAGGGGAGAGGACATGGTAGTAGTATGAAGAGGAGAGGACATGGTAGTAGTATGAAGAGGAGAGGACATGGTAGTAGTATGAAGAGGAGAGGACATGGTAGTAGTATGAAGGTGAGGACATGGTAGTAGTATGAAGGTGAGGACATGGTAGTAGTATGAAGGAGAGAACATGGTAGTAGTATGATGGGGAGATGACATGGTAGTAGTATGAAGGAGAGAGGACATGGTAGTAGTATGAAGGAAAGGACATGGTTGTAGTATGAAGGAGAGGACATGGTGGTAGTAGTAGTATGAAGGAGAGGACATGGTAGTAGTATGAAGGAGAGGACATGGTGGTAGTAGTATGAAGGAGAGGACATGGTAGTAGTATGAATAGGAGAGGACATGGTAGTAGTATGAAGGGGAGAGGACATGGTAGTAGTATGAAGAAGAGAGGACATGGTAGTAGTATGAAGTAGAGGACATGGTAGTAGTATGAATGGGAGAGGTCATGGTAGTAGTATGAATGGGAGAGGACATGGTAGTCGTATGAAGGGGAGAGGACATGGTAGTAGTATGAAGGGGAGAGGACATGTTAGTAGTATGAAGGAGAGGACATGGTAGTAGTATGAAGGGGAGAGGACATGGTACTGGTGTGAAGGAGAGGACATGGTGGTAGTGTGAAGGAGAGGACATGGTAGTAGTATGAAGGGGAGATGACATGGTAGTAGTATGAAGGGGAGAGGACATGGTAGTAGTATGAAGGAGAGGACATGGGAGTAGTATGACGGAGAGGACATGGTAGTAGTATGACGGAGAGGACATGGTAGTAGTATGACGGAGAGGACATGGTAGTAGTATGAAGGAGAGGACATGGTAGTAGTATGAAGGAGAGGACATGGTAGTAGTATGAAGGAGAGGACATGGTAGTAGTATGAAGAGGAGAAGACATGGTAGTAGTTTGAAGGAGAGGACATGGTAGTAGTATGAAGGGGAGATGACATGGTAGTAGTATGAAGGAGAGGACATGGTGGTAGTAGTATGAAGGGGAGAGGACATGGTGGTAGTAGTATGAAGGAAAGTAATCCTTCTAACCCCCCCCCCCCCTTAAAATATTTAGATGCACTATTGTAAAGTGGTTGTTCCACTGGATATCATAAGGTGAATGCACCAATTTGTAAGTCGCTCTGGATAAGAGCTTCTGCTAAATGACTTAAATGTAAATGTAAGGAGAGGACATGATAGTAGTATGAAGGGGAGAAGACATGGTAGTAGTAGTATGAAGGAGAGGACATGGTAGTAGTATGAAGGAGAGGACATGGTAGTAGTATGAAGGAGAGGACATGGTAGTAGTATGAAGGAGAGGACATGGTAGTAGTATGAAGGAGAGGACATGGTAGTAGTATGAAGGAGAGGACATGGTAGTAGTACGAAGGAGAGGACATGGTAGTAGTATGAAGGAGAGGACATGGTAGTAGTATGATTAAGAGGACATGGTAGTAGTATGGGGTAGAGGACATGGTAGTATTATGAAGTAGAGGACATGGTAGTAGTATGAAGGAGAGAGGACATGGTAGTAGTATGAAGGAGAGAGGACATGGTAGTAGTATGAAGAGGAGAGGACATGGTAGTAGTATGAAGAGGAGAGGACATGGTAGTAGTATGAAGAGGAGAGGACATGGTAGTAGTATGAAGGTGAGGACATGGTAGTAGTATGAAGGAGCGAGGAGATGGTAGTAGTATGAAGGGGAGAGGACATGGTAGTAGTATGAAGAGGAGAGGACATGGTAGTAGTATGAAGAGGAGAGGACATGGTAGTAGTATGAAGGTGAGGACATGGTAGTAGTATGAAGGTGAGGACATGGTAGTAGTATGAAGGAGAGAACATGGTAGTAGTATGATGGGGAGATGACATGGTAGTAGTATGAAGGAGAGAGGACATGGTAGTAGTATGAAGGAAAGGACATGGTTGTAGTATGAAGGAGAGGACATGGTAGTAGTATGAAGGAGAGGACATGGTGGTAGTAGTATGAAGGAGAGGACATGGTAGTAGTATGAATAGGAGAGGACATGGTAGTAGTATGAAGGGGAGAGGACATGGTAGTAGTATGAAGAAGAGAGGACATGGTAGTAGTATGAAGTAGAGGACATGGTAGTAGTATGAATGGGAGAGGTCATGGTAGTAGTATGAATGGGAGAGGACATGGTAGTCGTATGAAGGGGAGAGGACATGGTAGTCGTATGAAGGGGAGAGGACATGGTAGTCGTATGAAGGGGAGAGGACATGGTAGTAGTATGAAGGGGAGAGGACATGGTAGTAGTATGAAGGAGAGGACATGGTAGTAGTATGAAGGGGAGAGGACATGGTAGTAGTGTGAAGGAGAGGACATGGTGGTAGTGTGAAGGAGAGGACATGGTAGTAGTATGAAGGGGAGAGGACATGGTAGTAGTATGAAGGAGAGGACATGGGAGTAGTATGAAGGAGAGGACATGGGAGTAGTATGAAGGAGAGGACATGGTGGTAGTACGAATGAGAGGACAAAGTAGTAGTACGAAGGAGAGGACATGGTAGTAGTATGAAGGAGAGGACATGGTAGTAGTATGAAGGAGAGGACATGGTAGTAGTATGAAGGAGAGGACATGGTAGTAGTATGAAGGAGAGGACATGGTAGTAGTATGAAGGAGAGGACATGGTAGTAGTATGAAGGAGAGGACATGGTAGTAGTATGATGGAAAGGACATGGTAGTAGTATGAAGAGGAGAAGACATGGTAGTAGTACGAAGGAGAGGACATGGTAGTAGTATGAAGGAATGGACATGGTAGTAGTGTAAAGGGGAGAGGACATGGTGGTAGGAGTATGAAGGAGAGGACATGGTGGTAGTATGAAGAGGAGAGGACATGGTAGTAGTGTGAAGGGGAGAGGACATAGTAGTATTATGAAGGGGAGAGGACATAGTAGTATTATGAAGGGGAGAGGACATAGTAGTATTATGAAGGGGAGAGGACATAGTAGTATTATGAAGGGGAGAGGACATAGTAGTATTATGAAGGGGAGAGGACATAGTAGTATTATGAAGGGGAGAGGACATGGTGGTAGTATGAAGGGGAGAGGACATGGTGGTAGTATGAAGGGGAGAGGACATGGTGGTAGTATGAAGGGGAGAGGACATGGTGGTAGTATGAAGAGGAGAGGACATGGTAGTAGTATGAAGGGGAGAGGACATGGTAGTAGTATGAAGGAGAGGACATGGTAGTAGTATGAAGGAGAGGACATGGTAGTAGTATGAAGGAGAGGACATGGTAGTAGTATGAATGAGAGGACATGGTAGTAGTATGAAGGGGAGAGGACATGGTGGTAGTATGAAGGGGAGAGGACATGGTGGTAGTATGAAGAGGAGAAGACATGGTAGTAGTTTGAAGGAGAGGACATGGTTGTAGTATGAAGGAGAGGACATGGTTGTAGTATGAAGGAAAGGACATGGGAGTAGTATGAAGGAGAGGACATGGGAGTAGTTTGAAGGAGAGGACATGGTTGTAATATGAAGGAGAGGACATGGTTGTAATATGAAGGAGAGGACATGGTTGTAATATGAAGGAGAGGACATGGGAGTAGTATGAAGGAGAGGACATACGAGTAGTATGAAGGAGAGGACATGACAGTAGTATGAAGGAGAGGACATGGCAGTAGTATGAAGGAAAGGACACGGTAGTAGTATGAAGGAGAGGACACGGTAGTAGTATGAAGGAGAGGACATGGTAGTAGTATGAAGGAAAGGACATGGTAGTAGTTTGAAGGAGAGGACATAGTAGTAGTATGAAGGAGAGGACATGGTAGTAGTATGAAGGAGAGGACATGGTAGTAGTATGAATGAGAGGACATGGTAGTAGTATGAATGAGAGGACATGGTAGTAGTATGAATGAGAGGACATGGTAGTAGTATGAATGAGAGGACATGGTAGTAGTATGAATGAGAGGACATGGTAGTAGTATGAATGAGAGGACATGGTAGTATTATGAATGAGAGGGCATGGTAGTATTATGAATGAGAGGGCATGGTAGTAGTATGAATGAGAGGACATGGTAGTAGTATGAAGGAGAGGACATGGTAGTAGTATGAATGAGAGGACATGGTAGTAGAATGAAGGAGAGGACATGGTAGTAGTATGAAGGAGAGGACATGGTAGTAGTATGAAGGAAAGGACATGGTAGTAGTATGAAGAGGAGAAGACATGGTAGTAGTATGAAGGAGAGGACATGGTAGTAGTATGATGGAATGGATATGGTACTAGTGTGAAGGGGAGAGGACATGGTGGTAGTAGTATGAAGGAGAGGACATGGTGGTAGTAGTATGAAGGAGAGGACATGGTAGTAGTATGAAGGGGAGAGGACATGGTAGTAGTATGAATGAGAGGACATGACAGTAGTATGAAGGAGAGGACACGGCAGTAGTATGAAGGAAAGGACACGGTAGTAGTATGAAGGAGAGGACACGGTAGTAGTATGAAGGAGAGGACATGGTAGTAGTATGAAGGAAAGGACATGGTAGTAGTTTGAAGGAGAGGACATAGTAGTAGTATGAAGGGGAGAGGACATGGTAGTAGTATGAAGAAGAGAGGACATGGTAGTAGTATGAAGTAGAGGACATGGTAGTAGTATGAATGGGAGAGGTCATGGTAGTAGTATGAATGGGAGAGGACATGGTAGTAGTATGAAGGGGAGAGGACATGGTAGTAGTATGAAGGGGAGAGGACATGGTAGTAGTATGAAGGAGAGGACATGGTAGTAGTATGAAGGGGAGAGGACATGGTAGTAGTGTGAAGGAGAGGACATGGTGGTAGTGTGAAGGAGAGGACATGGTAGTAGTATGAAGGGGAGATGACATGGTAGTAGTATGAAGGGGAGAGGACATGGTAGTAGTATGAAGGAGAGGACATGGGAGTAGTATGAAGGAGAGGACATGGTGGTAGTACGAATGAGAGGACAAAGTAGTAGTACGAAGGAGAGGACATGGTAGTAGTATGAAGGAGAGGACATGGTAGTAGTATGAAGGAGAGGACATGGTAGTAGTATGAAGGAGAGGACATGGTAGTAGTATGAAGGAGAGGACATGGTAGTAGTATGAAGGAGAGGACATGGTAGTAGTATGAAGGAGAGGACATGGTAGTAGTATGATGGAAAGGACATGGTAGTAGTATGAAGAGGAGAAGACATGGTAGTAGTACGAAGGAGAGGACATGGTAGTAGTATGAAGGAATGGACATGGTAGTAGTGTAAAGGGGAGAGGACATGGTGGTAGGAGTATGAAGGAGAGGACATGGTGGTAGTAGTATGAAGGAGAGGACATGGTGGTAGTATGAAGAGGAGAGGACATGGTAGTAGTGTGAAGGGGAGAGGACATAGTAGTATTATGAAGGGGAGAGGACATAGTAGTATTATGAAGGGGAGAGGACATAGTAGTATTATGAAGGGGAGAGGACATGGTGGTAGTATGAAGGGGAGAGGACATGGTGGTAGTATGAAGAGGAGAGGACATGGTAGTAGTATGAAGGGGAGAGGACATGGTAGTAGTATGAAGGAGAGGACATGGTAGTAGTATGAAGGAGAGGACATGGTAGTAGTATGAATGAGAGGACATGGTAGTAGTATGAATGAGAGGACATGGTAGTAGTATGAATGAGAGGACATAGTAGTAGTATGAATGAGAGGACATAGTAGTAGTATGAATGAGAGGACATGATGGTAGTATGAAGTGGAGGACATGGTGGTAGTATGAAGGGGAGAGGACATGGTAGTAGTATGAAGAGGAGAAGACATGGTAGTAGTTTGAAGGAGAGGACATGGTTGTAGTATGAAGGAAAGGACATGGGAGTAGTATGAAGGAGAGGACATGGGAGTAGTTTGAAGGAGAGGACATGGTTGTAATATGAAGGAGAGGACATGGTTGTAATATGAAGGAGAGGACATGGTTGTAATATGAAGGAGAGGACATGGGAGTAGTATGAAGGAGAGGACATACGAGTAGTATGAAGGAGAGGACATGACAGTAGTATGAAGGAGAGGACATGGCAGTAGTATGAAGGAAAGGACACGGTAGTAGTATGAAGGAGAGGACACGGTAGTAGTATGAAGGAGAGGACACGGTAGTAGTATGAAGGAAAGGACACGGTAGTAGTTTGAAGGAGAGGACATAGTAGTAGTATGAAGGAGAGGACATGGTAGTAGTATGAAGGAGAGGACATGGTAGTAGTATGAATGAGAGGACATGGTAGTAGTATGAATGAGAGGACATGGTAGTAGTATGAATGAGAGGACATGGTAGTAGTATGAATGAGAGGACATGGTAGTATTATGAATGAGAGGGCATGGTAGTATTATGAATGAGAGGGCATGGTAGTAGTATGAATGAGAGGACATGGTAGTAGTATGAAGGAGAGGACATGGTAGTAGTATGAATGAGAGGACATGGTAGTAGAATGAAGGAGAGGACATGGTAGTAGTATGAAGGAGAGGACATGGTAGTAGTATGAAGGAAAGGACATGGTAGTAGTATGAAGAGGAGAAGACATGGTAGTAGTATGAAGGAGAGGACATGGTAGTAGTATGATGGAATGGATATGGTACTAGTGTGAAGGGGAGAGGACATGGTGGTAGTAGTATGAAGGAGAGGACATGGTGGTAGTAGTATGAAGGAGAGGACATGGTAGTAGTATGAAGGGGAGAGGACATGGTAGTAGTATGAATGAGAGGACATGACAGTAGTATGAAGGAGAGGACACGGCAGTAGTATGAAGGAAAGGACACGGTAGTAGTATGAAGGAGAGGACACGGTTGTAGTATGAAGGAGAGGACATGGTAGTAGTATGAAGGAAAGGACATGGTAGTAGTTTGAAGGAGAGGACATAGTAGTAGTATGAAGGGGAGAGGACATGGTAGTAGTATGAAGAAGAGAGGACATGGTAGTAGTATGAAGTAGAGGACATGGTAGTAGTATGAATGGGAGAGGTCATGGTAGTAGTATGAATGGGAGAGGACATGGTAGTCGTATGAAGGGGAGAGGACATGGTAGTAGTATGAAGGGGAGAGGACATGGTAGTAGTATGAAGGAGAGGACATGGTAGTAGTATGAAGGGGAGAGGACATGGTAGTAGTGTGAAGGAGAGGACATGGTGGTAGTGTGAAGGAGAGGACATGGTAGTAGTATGAAGGGGAGATGACATGGTAGTAGTATGAAGGGGAGAGGACATGGTAGTAGTATGAAGGAGAGGACATGGGAGTAGTATGAAGGAGAGGACATGGTGGTAGTACGAAGGAGAGGACATGGTAGTAGTATGAAGGAGAGGACATGGTAGTAGTATGAAGGAGAGGACATGGTAGTAGTATGAAGGAGAGGACATGGTAGTAGTATGAAGGAGAGGACATGGTAGTAGTATGAAGGAGAGGACATGGTAGTAGTATGAAGGAGAGGACATGGTAGTAGTATGAAGGAGAGGACATGGTAGTAGTATGATGGAAAGGACATGGTAGTAGTATGAAGAGGAGAAGACATGGTAGTAGTACGAAGGAGAGGACATGGTAGTAGTATGAAGGAATGGACATGGTAGTAGTGTAAAGGGGAGAGGACATGGTGGTAGGAGTATGAAGGAGAGGACATGGTGGTAGTAGTATGAAGGAGAGGACATGGTGGTAGTATGAAGAGGAGAGGACATGGTAGTAGTGTGAAGGGGAGAGGACATAGTAGTATTATGAAGGGGAGAGGACATAGTAGTATTATGAAGGGGAGAGGACATAGTAGTATTATGAAGGGGAGAGGACATAGTAGTATTATGAAGGGGAGAGGACATGGTGGTAGTATGAAGGGGAGAGGACATGGTGGTAGTATGAAGGGGAGAGGACATGGTGGTAGTATGAAGAGGAGAGGACATGGTAGTAGTATGAAGGGGAGAGGACATGGTAGTAGTATGAAGGAGAGGACATGGTAGTAGTATGAAGGAGAGGACATGGTAGTAGTATGAATGAGAGGACATGGTAGTAGTATGAATGAGAGGACATAGTAGTAGTATGAATGAGAGGACATAGTAGTAGTATGAATGAGAGGACATGATGGTAGTATGAAGTGGAGGACATGGTGGTAGTATGAAGGGGAGAGGACATGGTGGTAGTATGAAGGGGAGAGGACATGGTAGTAGTATGAAGAGGAGAAGACATGGTAGTAGTTTGAAGGAGAGGACATGGTTGTAGTATGAAGGAAAGGACATGGGAGTAGTATGAAGGAGAGGACATGGGAGTAGTTTGAAGGAGAGGACATGGTTGTAATATGAAGGAGAGGACATGGTTGTAATATGAAGGAGAGGACATGGTTGTAATATGAAGGAGAGGACATGGGAGTAGTATGAAGGAGAGGACATACGAGTAGTATGAAGGAGAGGACATAGTAGTAGTATGAATGAGAGGACATGACAGTAGTATGAAGGAGAGGACATGGCAGTAGTATGAAGGAAAGGACACGGTAGTAGTATGAAGGAGAGGACACGGTAGTAGTATGAAGGAGAGGACACGGTAGTAGTATGAAGGAAAGGACATGGTAGTAGTTTGAAGGAGAGGACATAGTAGTAGTATGAAGGAGAGGACATGGTAGTAGTATGAAGGAGAGGACATGGTAGTAGTATGAATGAGAGGACATGGTAGTAGTATGAATGAGAGGACATGGTAGTAGTATGAATGAGAGGACATGGTAGTAGTATGAATGAGAGGACATGGTAGTAGTATGAATGAGAGGACATGGTAGTATTATGAATGAGAGGGCATGGTAGTATTATGAATGAGAGGGCATGGTAGTAGTATGAATGAGAGGACATGGTAGTAGTATGAAGGAGAGGACATGGTAGTAGTATGAATGAGAGGACATGGTAGTAGTATGAAGGAGAGGACATGGTAGTAGTATGAAGGAGAGGACATGGTAGTAGTATGAAGGAAAGGACATGGTAGTAGTATGAAGAGGAGAAGACATGGTAGTAGTATGAAGGAGAGGACATGGTAGTAGTATGATGGAATGGATATGGTACTAGTGTGAAGGGGAGAGGACATGGTGGTAGTAGTATGAAGGAGAGGACATGGTGGTAGTAGTATGAAGGAGAGGACATGGTAGTAGTATGAAGGGGAGAGGACATGGTAGTAGTATGAATGAGAGGACATGACAGTAGTATGAAGGAGAGGACACGGCAGTAGTATGAAGGAAAGGACACGGTAGTAGTATGAAGGAGAGGACACGGTAGTAGTATGAAGGAGAGGACATGGTAGTAGTATGAAGGAAAGGACATGGTAGTAGTTTGAAGGAGAGGACATAGTAGTAGTATGAAGGAGAGGACATGGTAGTAGTATGAAGGAGAGGACATGGTAGTAGTATGAAGGAGAGGACATGGTAGTAGTATGAATGTGAGGACATGGTAGTAGTGTGAATGAGAGGACATGGTAGTAGTGTGAATGAGAGGACATGGTAGTAGTATGAATGAGAGGACATGGTAGTAGTATGAATGAGAGGACATGGTAGTAGTATGAATGAGAGGACATGGTAGTAGTATGAATGAGAGGACATGGTAGTAGTATGAATGAGAGGACATGGTAGTAGTATGAATGAGAGGACATGGTAGTAGTATGAAGGAGAGGACATGGTAGTAGTATGAAGGAGAGGACATGGTAGTAGTATGAAGGAGAGGACATGGTAGTAGTATGAATGAGAGGACATGGTAGTAGTATGAACGAGAGGACATGGTAGTAGTATGAATGAGAGGACATGGTAGTAGTATGAATGAGAGGACATGGTAGTAGTATGAAGGAGAGGACATGGTAGTAGTATGAAGTAGAGGACATGGTAGTAGTATGAAGGAAAGGACATGGTAGTAGTATGAAGAGGAGAAGACATGGTAGTAGTATGAAGGAGAGGACATGGTAGTAGTATGAAGGAGAGGACATGGTAGTAGTATGAATGAGAGGACATGGTAGTAGTATGAATGAGAGGACATGGTAGTAGTATGAATGAGAGGACATGGTAGTAGTATGAATGAGAGGACATGGTAGTAGTATGAAGGAGAGGACATGGTAGTAGTATGAAGTAGAGGACATGGTAGTAGTATGAAGGAAAGGACATGGTAGTAGTATGAAGAGGAGAAGACATGGTAGTAGTATGAAGGAGAGGACATGGTAGTAGTATGATGGAATGGATATTGTACTAGTGTGAAGGGGAGAGGACATGGTGGTAGTAGTATGAAGGAGAGGACATGGTAGTAGTATGAAGGGGAGAGGACATGGTAGTAGTATGAAGGAGAGGACATGGTAGTAGTATGAAGGAGAGGACATGGTAGTAGTATGAAGGAGAGGACATGGTAGTAGTATGAAGGAGAGGACATGGTAGTAGTATGAAGGAGAGGACATGGTAGTAGTATGAAGGAGAGGACATGGTGGTAGTAGTATGAAGGAGAGGACATGGTGGTAGTAGTATGAAGGAGAGGACATGGTAGTAGTATGAAGGGGAGAGGACATGGTAGTAATATGAAGGAGAGGACATGGTAGTAGTATGAAGGAGAGGACATGGTAGTAGTATGAAGGAGAGGACATGGTAGTAGTATGAAGGAGAGGACATGGTAGTAGTATGAAGGGGAGAGGACATGGTAGTAGTATGAAGGAGAGGACATGGTAGTAGTATGAAGGAGAGGACATGGTAGTAGTATGAAGGAGAGGACATGGTGGTAGTATGAAGGAAACGACATGGTAGTAGTATGAAGGAGAGGACATGGTAGTAGTATGAAGGAAACGACATGGTAGTAGTATGAAGGAAACGACATGGTAGTAGTATGAAGGAGAGGACATGGTAGTAGTATGAAGGAGAGGACATGGTAGTAGTATGAAGGAGAAGACATGGTAGTAGTATGAAGGAGAAGACATGGTAGTAGTATGAAGGAGAGGACATGGTAGTAGTATGAAGAGGAGAGGACATGGTAGTAGTATGAAGAGGAGAGGACATGGTAGTAGTATGAAGGGGAGAGGACGTGGTAGTAGTATGAAGGAGAGGACGTGGTAGTAGTATGAAGGAGAGGACATGGTAGTAGTATGAAGAGGAGAGGACATGGTAGTAGTATGAAGAGGAGAGGACATGGTAGTAGTATGAAGGAGAGGACATGGTGGTAGTAGTATGAAGGAAAGTAATCCTTCTAACCCCCCCCCCCCCCCCCTTAAAATATTTAGATGCACTATTATAAAGTGGTTGTTCCACTGGATATCATAAGGTGAATTCACCAATTTGTAAGTCGCTCTGGATAAGAGCGTCTGCTAAATGACTTAAATGTAAATGTAAGGAGAGGACATGATAGTAGTATGAAGGGGAGAAGACATGGTAGTAGTATGAAGGAGAGGACATGGTAGTAGTATGAAGGAGAGGACATGGTAGTAGTATGAAGGAGAGGACATGGTAGTAGTATGAAGGAGAGGACATGGTAGTAGTACGAAGGAGAGGACATGGTAGTAGTATGAAGGAGAGGACATGGTAGTAGTATGATTAAGAGGACATGGTAGTAGTATGGGGTAGAGGACATGGTAGTAGTATGGGGTAGAGGACATGGTAGTAGTCTGAAGGAGAGAGGACATGGTAGTAGTATGAAGGAGAGGACATGGTAGTAGTATGAAGGAGAGGACATGGTAGTAGTATGAAGGAGAGGACATGGTAGTAGTATGAAGGAGAGAGGACATGGTAGTAGTATGAAGAGGAGAGGACATGGTAGTAGTATGAAGAGGAGAGGACATGGTAGTAGTATGAAGAGTTGAGGACATGGTAGTAGTATGAAGAGGAGAGGACATGGTGGTAGTATGAAGGTGAGGACATGGTAGTAGTATGAAGGTGAGGACATGGTAGTAGTATGAAGGTGAGGACATGGTAGTAGTATGAAGGAGAGAACATGGTAGTAGTATGAAGGTGAGGACATGGTAGTAGTATGAAGGAGCGAGGAGATGGTAGTAGTATGAAGGGGAGAGGACATGGTAGTAGTATGAAGAGGAGAGGACATGGTAGTAGTATGAAGAGGAGAGGACATGGTAGTAGTATGAAGGTGAGGACATGGTAGTAGTATGAAGGTGAGGACATGGTAGTAGTATGAAGAGGAGATGACATGGTAGTAGTATGAAGGGGAGATGACATGGTAGTAGTATGAAGGAGAGAGGACATGGTTGTAGTATGAAGGAGAGGACATGGTGGTAGTAGTAGTATGAAGGAGAGGACATGGTAGTAGTATGAAGGAGAGGACATGGTGGTAGTAGTATGAAGGAGAGGACATGGTGGTAGTAGTATGAAGGAGAGGACATGGTGGTAGTAGTATGAAGAGGAGAGGACATGGTAGTAGTATGAAGGGGAGAGGACATGGTAGTAGTATGAAGAAGAGAGGACATGGTAGTAGTATGAAGTAGAGGACATGGTAGTAGTATGAATGGGAGAGGACATGGTAGTCGTATGAAGGGGAGAGGACATGGTAGTCGTATGAAGGGGAGAGGACATGGTAGTAGTATGAAGGGGAGAGGACATGGTAGTAGTATGAAGGGGAGAGGACATGGTAGTAGTATGAAGGAGAGGACATGGTGGTAGTGTGAAGGAGAGGACATGGTAGTAGTATGAAGGGGAGATGACATGGTAGTAGTATGAAGGGGAGAGGACATGGTAGTAGTATGAAGGAGAGGACATGGGAGTAGTATGAAGGAGAGGACATGGGAGTAGTATGAAGGAGAGGACATGGGAGTAGTATGAAGGAGAGGACATGGGAGTAGTATGAAGGAGAGGACATGGGAGTAGTATGAAGGAGAGGACATGGGAGTAGTATGAAGGAGAGGACATGGTAGTAGTATGAAGGAGAGGACATGGTAGTAGTATGAAGTAGAGGACATGGTGGTAGTGTGAAGGAGAGGACATGGTAGTAGTATGAAGGGGAGATGACATGGTAGTAGTATGAAGGGGAGAGGACATGGTAGTAGTATGAAGGAGAGGACATGGGAGTAGTATGAAGGAGAGGACATGGGAGTAGTATGAAGGAGAGGACATGGGAGTAGTATGAAGGAGAGGACATGGTATTAGTATGAAGGAGAGGACATGGGAGTAGTATGAAGGAGAGGACATGGGAGTAGTATGAAGGAGAGGACATGGGAGTAGTATGAAGGGGAGAGGACATGGTAGTAGTATGAAGGGGAGAGGACATGGTAGTAGTATGAAGGGGAGAGGACATGGTAGTAGTATGAAGGGGAGAGGACATGGTAGTAGTATGAAGGAGAGGACATGGTAGTAGTATGAAGGAGAGGACATGGTGGTAGTGTGAAGGAGAGGACATGGTAGTAGTATGAAGGGGAGATGACATGGTAGTAGTATGAAGGGGAGAGGACATGGTAGTAGTATGAAGGAGAGGACATGGGAGTAGTATGAAGGAGAGGACATGGGAGTAGTATGAAGGAGAGGACATGGGAGTAGTATGAAGGAGAGGACATGGGAGTAGTATGAAGGAGAGGACATGGGAGTAGTATGAAGGAGAGGACATGGGAGTAGTATGAAGGAGAGGACATGGTAGTAGTATGAAGGAGAGGACATGGTAGTAGTATGAAGTAGAGGACATGGTAGTAGTATGAAGGGGAGAGGAGATGTTAGTAGTGTGAAGGGGAGAGGACATGGTGGTAGTAGTATGAAGGAAAGTAATCCTTCTAACCCCCCCCCCCCCCCCCCCCTTAAAAGATTTAGATGCACTATTGTAAAGTGGTTGTTCCACAGGATATCATAAGGTGAATGCACCAATTTGTAAGTCGCTCTGGATAAGAGCGTCTGCTAAATGACTTAAATGTAAATGTAAGGAGAGGACAGGGTAGTAGTATGAAGGGGAGAGGACATAATAGTAGTATGAAGGGGAGAAGACATGGTAGTAGTATGAAGTAGAGGACATGGTAGTAGTATGAAGGAGAGGACATGATAGTAGTATGAAGGGGAGAAGACATGGTAGTAGTATGAAGGAGAGGACATGGTAGTAGTATGAAGGAGAGGACATGGTAGTAGTATGATTAAGAGGACATGGTAGTAGTATGGGGTAGACATGGTAGTATTATGAAGTAGAGGACATGGTAGTAGTATGAAGGAGAGAGGACATGGTAGTAGTATGAAGGAGAGAGGACATGGTAGTAGTATGAAGAGGAGAGGACATGGTAGTAGTATGAAGAGGAGATGACATGGTAGTAGTATGAAGGAGAGGACATGGTAGTAGTATGAAGGAAAGGACATGGTAGTAGTATGAAGGAAAGGACATGGTTGTAGTATGAAGGAAAGGACATGGTTGTAGTATGAAGGAGAGGACATGGTAGTAGTAGTATGAAGGAGAGGACATGGTAGTAGTATGAAGGAGAGGACATGGTGGTAGTAGTATGAAGGAGAGGACATGGTAGTAGTATGAAGAGGAGAGGACATGGTGGTAGTAGTATGAAGGAGAGGACATGGTAGTCGTATGAAGGGGAGAGGACATGGTAGTCGTATGAAGGGGAGAGGACATGGTAGTCGTGTGAAGGGGAGAGGACATGGTAGTAGTGTGAAGGGGAGATGACATGGTATTAGTGTGAAGGGGAGAGGACATGGTGGTAGGGTGAAGGAGAGGACATGGTAGTAGTGTGAAGGAGAGGACATGGTAGTAGTATGAAGGGGAGATGACATGGTAGTTGTATGAAGGGGAGAGGACATGGTAGTAGTATGAAGGGGAGAGGACATGGTAGTAGTATGAAGGGGAGAGGACATGGTAGTAGTATGAAGGGGAGAGGACATGGTAGTTGTATGAAGGAGAGGACATGGTAGTTGTATGAAGGAGAGGACATGGTAGTAGTATGAAGGAGAGGACATGGTAGTAGTATGAAGGAGCGGACATGGTAGTAGTATGAAGGAGATGACATGGTAGTAGTATGAAGGGGAGAGGACATGGTAGTAGTATGAAGGGGAGAGAACATGGTGGTAGTATGAAGGAGAGGACATGGTAGTAGTATGAAGGGGAGAGAACATGGTGGTAGTATGAAGTAGAGGACATGGTAGTAGTATGAAGGGGAGAGAACATGGTGGTAGTATGAAGTAGAGGACATGGTATTAGTATGAAGGGGAGAGAACATGGTGGTAGTATGAAGTAGAGGACATGGTATTAGTATGAAGGGGAGAGAACATGGTGGTAGTATGAAGTAGAGGACATGGTATTAGTATGAAGGGGAGAGAACATGGTGGTAGTATGAAGTAGAGGACATGGTAGTAGTATGAAGGGGAGAGGACATGGTAGTAGTATGAAGGAGAGAGGACATGGTAGTAGTATGAAGAGGAGAGGACATGGTAGTAGTATGAAGGAGAGGACATGGTAGTAGTATGAAGAGGAGAGGACATGGTAGTAGTATGAAGAGGAGAGGACATGGTAGTAGTATGAAGAGGAGAGGACATGGTAGTAGTATGAAGGAGAGGACATGGTAGTAGTATGGGGTAGAGGACATGGTAGTATTATGAAGTAGAGGACATGGTAGTAGTATGAAGGAGAGAGGACATGGTAGTAGTATGAAGAGGAGAGGACATGGTAGTAGTATGAAGAGGAGAGGACATGGTAGTAGTATGAAGAGGAGATGACATGGTAGTAGTATGAAGGAGAGGACATGGTAGTAGTATGAAGGAAAGGACATGGTTGTAGTATGAAGGAGAGGACATGGTAGTAGTGTGAAGGAAAGGACATGGTTGTAGTGTGAAGGAAAGGACATGGTTGTAGTATGAAGGAGAGGACATGGTAGTAGTATGAAGGAGAGGACATGGTAGTAGTAGTATGAAGGAGAGGACATGGTAGTAGTGTGAAGGAAAGGACATGGTTGTAGTATGAAGGAGAGGACATGGTAGTAGTAGTATGAAGGAGAGGACATGGTAGTAGTGTGAAGGAAAGGACATGGTAGTAGTATGAAGGAGAGGACATGGTAGTAGTATGAAGGAAAGGACATGGTAGTAGTATGAAGGAGAGGACATGGTAGTAGTATGAAGGAGAGGACATGGTTGTAGTGTGAAGGAAAGGACATGGTTGTAGTATGAAGGAGAGGACATGGTAGTAGTATGAAGGAGAGGACATGGTAGTAGTGTGAAGGAAAGGACATGGTTGTAGTATGAAGGAGAGGACATGGTAGTAGTAGTATGAAGGAGAGGACATGGTAGTAGTATGAAGAGGAGAGGACATGGTAGTAGTATGAAGGAGAGGACATGGTAGTAGTATGGGGTAGAGGACATGGTAGTATTATGAAGTAGAGGACATGGTAGTAGTATGAAGGAGAGAGGACATGGTAGTAGTATGAAGAGGAGAGGACATGGTAGTAGTATGAAGAGGAGAGGACATGGTAGTAGTATGAAGAGGAGAGGACATGGTAGTAGTATGAAGAGGAGATGACATGGTAGTAGTATGAAGGAGAGAGGACATGGTAGTAGTATGAAGGAAAGGACATGGTTGTAGTATGAAGGAGAGGACATGGTAGTAGTAGTATGAAGGAGAGGACATGGTAGTAGTATGAAGGAGAGGACATGGTGGTTGTAGTATGAAGGAGAGGACATGGTAGTAGTATGAAGAGGAGAGGACATGGTAGTAGTATGAAAGGGAGAGGACATGGTAGTAGTATGAAGAGGAGAGGACATGGTAGTAGTATGAAGAGGAGAGGACATGGTAGTAGTATGAGTGGGAGAGGACATGGTAGTAGTATGAAGGGGAGAGGACATGGTAGTAGTATGAAGGGGAGAGGACATGGTAGTAGTATGAAGGAGAGGACATGGTAGTAGTATGAAGGAGAGGACATGGTAGTAGTATGAAGGAGAGGACATGGTAGTAGTGTGAAGGGAGAGGACATGGTAGTAGTGTGAAGGAGAGGACATGGTAGTAGTGTGAAGGAGAGTACATGGTAGTAGTATTAAGGGGAGATGACATGGTAGTAGTATGAAGGGGAGAGGACATGGTAGTAGTATGAAGGGGAGAGGACATGGTAGTAGTATGAAGGAGAGGACATGGTAGTAGTATGAAGGAGAGGACATGGTAGTAGTATGAAGGAGAGGACATGGTGGTAGTATGAAGTAGAGGACATGGTATTAGTATGAAGTGGAGAGAACATGGTATTAGTATGAAGGGGAGAGGACATGGTATTAGTATGAAGGGGAGAGAACATGGTAGTAGTATGAAGGAGAGGACATGGTAGTAGTATGAAGGGGAGAGAACATGGTAGTTGTATGAAGAGGAGAGGACATGGTAGTAGTATGAAGGGGAGAGGACATGGTAGTAGTATGAAGGAGAGGACATGATAGTAGTATGAAGGAGAGGACATGGTAGTAGTATGAAGGAGAGGACATGGTAGTAGTATGAAGGAGAGGACATGGTAGTAGTATGAAGGAGAGGACATGGTAGTAGTATGAAGGGGAGAGGACATGGTAGTAGTATGAAGGAGAGGACATGGTAGTAGTATGAAGGAGAGGACATGATATTAGTATGAAGGAGAGGACATGGTATTAGTATGAAGGAGAGGACATGGTATTAGTATGAAGGAGAGGACATGGTAGTAGTATGAAGGAGAGGACATGGTAGTAGTATGAAGGGGAGAGAACATGGTGGTAGTATGAAGGAGAGGACATGATAGTAGTATGAAGGGGAGAGGACATGGTGGTAGTATGAAGTAGAGGACATGGTATTACATTTACATTTAAGTCATTTAGCAGACGCTCTTATCCAGAGTGACTTACAAATTGGTGCATTCACCTTATGACATCCAGTGGAACAGCCACTTTACAATAGTGCATCTAAATCTTTTAGGGGGGGGGGGGGCAGAAGGATTGCTTTATCATTAGTATGAAGGGGAGAGGACATGGTATTAGTATGAAGGGGAGAGGACATGGTATTAGTATGAAGGGGAGAGGACATGGTATTAGTATGAAGGGGAGAGGACATGGTATTAGTATGAAGGGGAGAGGACATGGTATTAGTATGAAGGGGAGAGGACATGGTATTAGTATGAAGTAGAGGACATGGTAGTAGTATGAAGTAG
This sequence comes from Salvelinus fontinalis, assembly GCF_029448725.1. Classification (NCBI taxonomy): domain Eukaryota; kingdom Metazoa; phylum Chordata; class Actinopteri; order Salmoniformes; family Salmonidae; genus Salvelinus; species Salvelinus fontinalis. The sequence goes on from NC_074693.1 coordinate 22,844,919, forward strand.
AGGACATGGTAGTAGTATGAAGTAGGGGACATGGTAGTAGTATGAAGGGGAGAGGACATGGTATTAGTATGAAGGAGAGGACATGATAGTATAATGAAGGAGAGGACATGGTAGCAGTATGAAGGAGAGGACATGATAGTATAATGAAGGAGAGGACATGGTAGCAGTATGAAGGAGAGGACATGGTAGCAGTATGAAGGGGAGAGGACATGTTAGTAGTATGAAGATGAGAAGACATGGTAGTAGTATGAAGGAGAGGACATGGTAGTAATATGAAGGGGAGAGAACATGGTGGTAGTATGAAGTAGAGGACATGGTATTAGTATGAAGGGGAAAGGACATGGTATTAGTATGAAGGAGAGGACATGGTATTAGTATGAAGGAGAGGACATGGTAGTAGTATGAAGAGGAGAGGACATGGTAGTAGTATGAAGGGAAGAGGACATGGTAGTAGTATGAAGGAGAGGACATGGTAGTAGTATGAAGGAGAGGACATGGTAGTAGTATGAAGGAGAGGACATGGTAGTAGTATGAAGGGGAGAGGACATGGTAGTAGTATGAAGGAGAGAGAACATGGTAGTAGTATGAAGGAGAGGACATGGTAGTAGTATGAAGGGGAGAGAACATGGTGGTAGTATGAAGTAGAGGACATGGTAGTAGTATGAAGGGGAAAGGACATGGTATTAGTATGAAGGAGAGGACATGGTATTAGTATGAAGGAGAGGACATGGTAGTAGTATGAAGAGGAGAGGACATGGTAGTAGTATGAAGGAGAGGACATGGTAGTAGTATGAAGGAGAGGACATGGTAGTAGTATGAAGGGGAGAGGACATGGTAGTAGTATGAAGGAGAGAGAACATGGTAGTAGTATGAAGGAGAGGACATGGTAGTAGTATGAAGGGGAGAGAACATGGTGGTAGTATGAAGTAGAGGACATGGTAGTAGTATGAAGGGGAGAGAACATGGTGGTAGTATGAAGTAGAGGACATGGTAGTAGTATGAAGGAGAGGACATGGTAGTAGTATGAAGGGGAGAGGACATGGTAGTAGTATGAAGGAGAGAGAACATGGTAGTAGTATGAAGGAGAGGACATGGTAGTAGTATGAAGGGGAGAGAACATGGTGGTAGTATGAAGGAGAGGACATGATAGTAGTATGAAGGGGAGAGGACATGGTGGTAGTATGAAGTAGAGGACATGGTATTACATTTACATTTAAGTCATTTAGCAGACGCTCTTATCCAGAGTGACTTACAAATTGGTGCATTCACCTTATGACATCCAGTGGAACAGCCACTTTACAATAGTGCATCTAAATCTTTTAGGGGGGGGGGGGGGGGGGGGGGGCAGAAGGATTGCTTTATCATTAGTATGAAGGGGAGAGGACATGGTATTAGTATGAAGGGGAGAGGACATGGTATTAGTATGAAGGGGAGAGGACATGGTATTAGTATGAAGTAGAGGACATGGTAGTAGTATGAAGTAGAGGACATGGTAGTAGTATGAAGGGGAGAGGACATGGTATTAGTATGAAGGAGAGGACATGATAGTAGTATGAAGGAGAGGACATGGTAGCAGTATGAAGGAGAGGACATGGTAGCAGTATGAAGGGGAGAGGACATGTTAGTAGTATGAAGAGGAGAAGACATGGTAGTAGTATGAAGGAGAGGACATGGTAGTAATATGAAGGGGAGAGAACATGGTGGTAGTATGAAGTAGAGGACATGGTATTAGTATGAAGGGGAAAGGACATGGTATTAGTATGAAGGAGAGGACATGGTATTAGTATGAAGGAGAGGACATGGTAGTAGTATGAAGAGGAGAGGACATGGTAGTAGTATGAAGGGAAGAGGACATGGTAGTAGTATGAAGGAGAGGACATGGTAGTAGTATGAAGGAGAGGACATGGTAGTAGTATGAAGGGGAGAGGACATGGTAGTAGTATGAAGGAGAGAGAACATGGTAGTAGTATGAAGGAGAGGACATGGTAGTAGTATGAAGGAGAGGACATGGTAGTAGTATGAAGGAGAGGACATGGGAGTAGTATGAAGGGGAGAGGACATGGTAGTAGTATGAAGAGGAGAAGACATGGTAGTAGTATGAAGAGGAGAGGACATGGTAGTAGTATGAATGGGAGAGGACATGGTAGTAGTATGAATGGGAGAGGACATGGTAGTAGTATGAAGGGGAGAGGACATGGTAGTAGTATGAAGGAGAGGACATGGTAGTAGTGTGAAGGGGAGATGACATGGTATTAGTGTGAAGGGGAGATGACATGGTATTAGTTTGAAGGGGAGAGGACATGGTAGTAGTATGAAGGAGAGGACATGGTAGTAGTGTGAAGGAGAGGACATGGTAGTAGTATGAAGGGGAGATGACATGGTAGTAGTATGAAGGGGAGAGGACATGGTAGTAGTATGAAGGAGAGGACATGGTAGTAGTATGAAGGAGAGGACATGGTGGTAGTAGTATGAAGGAGAGGACATGGTAGTAGTATGAAGGAAAGGACATGGTAGTAGTATGAAGTAGAGGACATGGTATTAGTATGAAGGGGAGAGGACATGGTAGTAGTATGAAGGGGAGAGGACATGGTATTAGTATGAAGGGGAGTGAACATGGTAGTAGTATGAAGGAGAGGACATGGTGGTAGTATGAAGGGGAGAGAACATGGTAGTAGTATGAAGGAGAGGACATGGTAGTAGTATGAAGGGGAGAGGACATGGTAGTAGTATGAAGGGGAGAGAACATGGTAGTAGTATGAAGGGGAGAGGACATGGTAGTAGTATGAAGGAGAGGACATGGTAGTAGTGTGAAGGGGAGATGACATGGTATTAGTGTGAAGGGGAGATGACATGGTATTAGTGTGAAGGGGAGAGGACATGGTGGTAGTGTGAAGGAGAGGACATGGTACTAGTATGAAGGGGAGAGGACATGGTACTAGTATGAAGGGGAGATGACATGGTAGTAGTATGAAGGGTAGAGGACATGGTAGTAGTATGAAGGAGAGGACATGGTAGTAGTATGAAGGAGAGGACATGGTGGTAGTAGTATGAAGGAGAGGACATGGTAGTAGTATGAAGGAGAGGACATGGTAGTAGTATGAAGTAGAGGACATGGTATTAGTATGAAGGGGAGAGGACATGGTAGTAGTATGAAGGGGAGAGGACATGGTATTAGTATGAAGGGGAGAGAACATGGTAGTAGTATGAAGGAGAGGACATGGTGGTAGTATGAAGGGGAGAGAACATGGTAGTAGTATGAAGGATAGGACATGGTAGTAGTATGAAGGGGAGAGGACATGGTAGTAGTATGAAGGGGAGAGAACATGGTAGTAGTATGAAGGGGAGAGGACATGGTAGTAGTATGAAGGAGATGACATGGTAGTAGTATGAAGGAGAGGACATGGTAGTAGTATGAAGGAGAGGACATGGTAGTAGTATGAAGGAGAGGACATGGTAGTAGTATGAAGGGGAGAGGACATGGTAGTAGTATGAAGGGGAGAGGACATGGTAGTAGTATGAAGGAGAGGACATGGTAGTAGTATGAAGAAGAGAGAACATGGTAGTAGTATGAAGGAGAGGACATGGTAGTAGTATGAAGGGGAGAGAACATGGTGGTAGTATGAAGTAGAGGACATGGTATTAGTATGAAGGGGAGAGAACATGGTGGTAGTATGAAGTAGAGGACATGGTAGTAGTATGAAGGAGCGGACATGGTAGTAGTATGAAGGGGAGGACATGGTAGTAGTATGAAGGAGAGGACATGGTAGTAGTATGAATGAGAGGACATGGTAGTAGTATGAAGTAGAGGACATGGTATTAGTATGAAGGGGAGAGGACATGGTAGTAGTATGAAGGAGAGGACATGGTAGTAGTATGAAGGAGAGGACATGGTAGTAGTATGAATGAGAGGACATGGTAGTAGTATGAAGGAGAGGACATGGTAGTAGTATGAAGGAGAGGACATGGTAGTAGTATGAATGAGAGGACATGGTAGTAGTATGAAGGGGAGAGAACATGGTGGTAGTATGAAGTAGAGGACATGGTATTAGTATGAAGGGGAGAGGACATGGTAGTAGTATGAAGGGGAGAGGACATGGTAGTCGTATGAAGGGGAGAGGACATGGTAGTCGTATGAAGGAGAGGACATGGTATTAGTATGAAGGGGAGAGGACATGGTGGTAGTATGAAGTAGAGGACATGGTATTAGTATGAAGGGGAGAGGACATGGTAGTAGTATGAAGTAGAGGACATGGTATTAGTATGAAGGGGAGAGGACATGGTAGTAGTATGAAGTAGAGGACATGGTAGTAGTATGAAGTAGAGGACATGGTGGTAGTATGAAGTAGAGGACATGGTGGTAGTATGAAGTAGAGGACATGGTATTAGTATGAAGGGGAGAGGACATGGTAGTAGTATGAAGGGGAGAGGACATGGTAGTCGTATGAAGGGGAGAGGACATGGTAGTCGTATGAAGGGGAGAGGACATGGTAGTCGTATGAAGGAGAGGACATGGTGGTAGTCGTATGAAGGGGAGAGGACATGGTAGTCGTATGAAGGGGAGAGGACATGGTAGTAGTATGAAGGGAAGAGGACATGGTAGTAGTATGAAGGAGAGGACATGGTAGTAGTGTGAAGGAGAGGACATGGTAGTAGTGTGAAGGAGAGGACATGGTAGTAGTATGAAGGGGAGAGGACATGGTAGTAGTATGAAGGAGAGAGAACATGGTAGTATTATGAAGGAGAGGACATGGTAGTAGTATGAAGGAGAGGACATGGTAGTAGTATGAAGGAGAGGACATGGTAGTAGTATGAAGGAGAGGACATGGGAGTAGTATGAAGGGGAGGACATGGTGGTAGTAGTATGAAGGAGAGGACATGGTAGTAGTATGAAGGGGAGAGGACATGGTAGTAGTATGAAGGGGAGAGGACATGGTAGTAGTATGAAGGGGAGAGGACATGGTAGTAGTATGAATGGGAGAGGACATGGTAGTAGTATGAAGGGGAGAGGACATGGTAGTAGTATGAAGAGGAGAGGACATGGTAGTAGTATGAAGAGGAGAGGACATGGTAGTAGTATGAATGGGAGAGGACATGGTAGTAGTATGAAGGGGAGAGGACATGGTAGTAGTATGAAGGAGAGGACATGGTAGTAGTATGAAGAAGAGAGAACATGGTAGTAGTATGAAGGAGAGGACATGGTAGTAGTATGAAGGGGAGAGAACATGGTGGTAGTATGAAGTAGAGGACATGGTATTAGTATGAAGGGGAGAGAACATGGTGGTAGTATGAAGTAGAGGACATGGTAGTAGTATGAAGGAGCGGACATGGTAGTAGTATGAAGGGGAGGACATGGTAGTAGTATGAAGGAGAGGACATGGTAGTAGTATGAATGAGAGGACATGGTAGTAGTATGAAGTAGAGGACATGGTATTAGTATGAAGGGGAGAGGACATGGTATTAGTATGAATGAGAGGACATGGTAGTAGTATGAAGGGGAGAGGACATGGTAGTAGTATGAAGGAGAGGACATGGTAGTAGTATGAATGAGAGGACATGGTAGTAGTATGAAGGAGAGGACATGGTAGTAGTATGAAGGAGAGGACATGGTAGTAGTATGAATGAGAGGACATGGTAGTAGTATGAAGGGGAGAGAACATGGTGGTAGTATGAAGTAGAGGACATGGTATTAGTATGAAGGGGAGAGGACATGGTAGTAGTATGAAGGGGAGAGGACATGGTAGTCGTATGAAGGGGAGAGGACATGGTAGTCGTATGAAGGGGAGAGGACATGGTAGTCGTATGAAGGAGAGGACATGGTATTAGTATGAAGGGGAGAGGACATGGTGGTAGTATGAAGTAGAGGACATGGTATTAGTATGAAGGGGAGAGGACATGGTAGTAGTATGAAGTAGAGGACATGGTATTAGTATGAAGGGGAGAGGACATGGTAGTAGTATGAAGTAGAGGACATGGTAGTAGTATGAAGTAGAGGACATGGTGGTAGTATGAAGTAGAGGACATGGTATTAGTATGAAGGGGAGAGGACATGGTAGTAGTATGAAGGGGAGAGGACATGGTAGTCGTATGAAGGGGAGAGGACATGGTAGTAGTATGAAGGAGAGGACATGGTGGTAGTAGTATGAAGGAGAGGACATGGTAGTCGTATGAAGGGGAGAGGACATGGTAGTAGTATGAAGGGAAGAGGACATGGTAGTAGTATGAAGGAGAGGACATGGTAGTAGTGTGAAGGAGAGGACATGGTAGTAGTGTGAAGGAGAGGACATGGTAGTAGTATGAAGGGGAGAGGACATGGTAGTAGTATGAAGGAGAGAGAACATGGTAGTATTATGAAGGAGAGGACATGGTAGTAGTATGAAGGAGAGGACATGGTAGTAGTATGAAGGAGAGGACATGGTGGTAGTATGAAGTAGAGGACATGGTATTAGTATGAAGGGGAGAGGACATGGTAGTAGTATGAAGGGGAGAGGACATGGTAGTCGTATGAAGGGGAGAGGACATGGTAGTCGTATGAAGGGGAGAGGACATGGTAGTCGTATGAAGGGGAGAGGACATGGTAGTCGTATGAAGGGGAGAGGACATGGTAGTCGTATGAAGGAGAGGACATGGTGGTATTAGTATGAAGGGGAGAGGACATGGTAGTAGTATGAAGGGGAGAGGACATGGTAGTCGTATGAAGGGGAGAGGACATGGTAGTCGTATGAAGGGGAGAGGACATGGTAGTCGTATGAAGGGGAGAGGACATGGTAGTCGTATGAAGGAGAGGACATGGTGGTAGTAGTATGAAGGAGAGGACATGGTAGTCGTATGAAGGGGAGAGGACATGGTAGTCGTATGAAGGGGAGAGGACATGGTAGTAGTATGAAGGAGAGGACATGGTAGTAGTGTGAAGGAGAGGACATGGTAGTAGTGTGAAGGAGAGGACATGGTAGTAGTATGAAGGGGAGAGGACATGGTAGTAGTATGAAGGGGAGAGGACATGGTAGTAGTATGAAGGAGAGAGAACATGGTAGTATTATGAAGGAGAGAACATGGTAGTATTATGAAGGAGAGGACATGGTAGTAGTATGAAGGAGAGGACATGGTAGTAGTATGAAGGAGAGGACATGGTAGTAGTATGAAGGAGAGGACATGGGAGTAGTATGAAGGGGAGGACATGGTGGTAGTAGTATGAAGGAGAGGACATGGTAGTAGTATGAAGGGGAGAGGACATGGTAGTAGTATGAAGGGGAGAGGACATGGTAGTAGTATGAAGGGGAGAGGACATGGTAGTAGTATGAATGGGAGAGGACATGGTAGTAGTATGAAGGGGAGAGGACATGGTAGTAGTATGAAGAGGAGAGGACATGGTAGTAGTATGAAGAGGAGAGGACATGGTAGTAGTATGAATGGGAGAGGACATGGTAGTAGAATGAAGGGGAGAGGACATGGTAGTAGTATGAAGGAGAGGACATGGTAGTAGTATGAAGAAGAGAGAACATGGTAGTAGTATGAAGGAGAGGACATGGTAGTAGTATGAAGGGGAGAGAACATGGTGGTAGTATGAAGTAGAGGACATGGTATTAGTATGAAGGGGAGAGAACATGGTGGTAGTATGAAGTAGAGGACATGGTAGTAGTATGAAGGAGCGGACATGGTAGTAGTATGAAGGGGAGGACATGGTAGTAGTATGAAGGGGAGGACATGGTAGTAGTATGAAGGAGAGGACATGGTAGTAGTATGAAGTAGAGGACATGGTATTAGTATGAAGGGGAGAGGACATGGTATTAGTATGAATGAGAGGACATGGTAGTAGTATGAAGGGGAGAGGACATGGTAGTAGTATGAAGGAGAGGACATGGTAGTAGTATGAATGAGAGGACATGGTAGTAGTATGAAGGAGAGGACATGGTAGTAGTATGAAGGAGAGGACATGGTAGTAGTATGAATGAGAGGACATGGTAGTAGTATGAAGCGGAGAGAACATGGTGGTAGTATGAAGTAGAGGACATGGTATTAGTATGAAGGGGAGAGGACATGGTAGTAGTATGAAGGGGAGAGGACATGGTAGTCGTATGAAGGAGAGGACATGGTATTAGTATGAAGGGGAGAGGACATGGTGGTAGTATGAAGTAGAGGACATGGTATTAGTATGAAGGGGAGAGGACATGGTAGTAGTATGAAGTAGAGGACATGGTATTAGTATGAAGGGGAGAGGACATGGTAGTAGTATGAAGTAGAGGACATGGTAGTAGTATGAAGTAGAGGACATGGTGGTAGTATGAAGTAGAGGACATGGTATTAGTATGAAGGGGAGAGGACATGGTAGTAGTATGAAGGGGAGAGGACATGGTAGTCGTATGAAGGGGAGAGGACATGGTAGTAGTATGAAGGAGAGGACATGGTGGTAGTAGTATGAAGGAGAGGACATGGTAGTAGTATGAAGGGAAGAGGACATGGTAGTAGTATGAAGGAGAGGACATGGTAGTAGTGTGAAGGAGAGGACATGGTAGTAGTGTGAAGGAGAGGACATGGTAGTAGTATGAAGGGGAGAGGACATGGTAGTAGTATGAAGGAGAGAGAACATGGTAGTATTATGAAGGAGAGGACATGGTAGTAGTATGAAGGAGAGGACATGGTAGTAGTATGAAGGAGAGGACATGGTAGTAGTATGAAGGAGAGGACATGGTAGTAGTATGAAGGAGAGGACATGGGAGTAGTATGAAGGAGAGGACATGGGAGTAGTATGAAGGAGAGGACATGGTGGTAGTAGTATGAAGGAGAGGACATGGTAGTAGTATGAAGGGGAGAGGACATGGTAGTAGTATGAAGGGGAGAGGACATGGTAGTAGTATGAAGGGGAGAGGACATGGTAGTAGTATGAAGAGGAGAGGACATGGTAGTAGTATGAAGAGGAGAGGACATGGTAGTAGTATGAAGGGGAGAGGACATGGTAGTAGTATGAAGGGGAGAGGACATGGTAGTAGTATGAAGGAGAGGACATGGTAGTAGTATGAAGGAGAGGACATGGTAGTAGTGTGAAGGAGAGGACATGGTAGTAGTATGAAGGGGAGAGGACATGGTAGTAGTATGAAGGAGAGAGAACATGGTAGTAGTATGAAGGAGAGGACATGGTAGTAGTATGAATGAGAGGACATGGTAGTAGTATGAAGGGGAGGACATGGTATTAGTATGAAGGGGAGGACATGGTATTAGTATGAATGAGAGGACATGGTAGTAGTATGAAGGGGAGAGGACATGGTAGTAGTATGAAGGAGAGGACATAGTAGTAGTATGAATGAGAGGACATGGTGGTAGTAGTATGAAGGAGAGGACATGGTAGTAGTATGAAGGAGAGGACATGGTAGTAGTATGAAGGAGAGGACATGGTAGTAGTATGAAGGAGAGGACATGGTGGTAGTAGTATGAAGGAGAGGACATGGTGGTAGTAGTATGAAGGAGAGGACATGGTGGTAGTAGTATGAAGGAGAGGACATGGTGGTAGTAGTATGAAGGAGAGGACATGGTGGTAGTAGTATGAAGGAGAGGACATGGTGGTAGTAGTATGAAGGAGAGGACATGGTGGTAGTATGAAGGAGAGGACATGGTGGTAGTAGTATGAAGGAGAGGACATGGTGGTAGTAGTATGAAGGAGAGGACATGGTGGTAGTAGTATGAAGGAGAGGACATGGTGGTAGTAGTATGAAGGAGAGGACATGGTGGTAGTAGTATGAAGGAGAGGACATGGTGGTAGTAGTATGAAGGAGAGGACATGGTGGTAGTAGTATGAAGGAGAGGACATGGTGGTAGTAGTATGAAGGAGAGGACATGGTGGTAGTAGTATGAAGGAGAGGACATGGTGGTAGTAGTATGAAGGAGAGGACATGGTAGTAGTATGAAGGAGAGGACATGGTGGTAGTAGTATGAAGGAGAGGACATGGTGGTAGTAGTATGAAGGAGAGGACATGGTAGTAGTATGAAGGAGAGGACATGGTAGTAGTATGAAGGAGAGGACATGGTGGTAGTAGTATGAAGGAGAGGACATGGTGGTAGTAGTATGAAGGAGAGGACATGGTGGTAGTAGTATGAAGGAGAGGACATGGTGGTAGTAGTATGAAGGAGAGGACATGGTGGTAGTAGTATGAAGGAGAGGACATGGTGGTAGTAGTATGAAGGAGAGGACATGGTAGTAGTATGAAGGAGAGGACATGGTAGTAGTATGAAGGAGAGGACATGGTAGTAGTTTGAAGGGGAGAGGACATGGTAGTAGTATGAAGGGGAGAGGACATGGTAGTAGTATGAAGGGGAGAGGACATGGTGGTAGTATGAAGGAGAGGACATGGTAGTAGTATGAAGGAGAGGACATGGTAGTAGTTTGAAGGGGAGAGGACATGGTAGTAGTATGAAGGGGAGAGGACATGGTAGTAGTATGAAGGGGAGAGGACATGGTAGTAGTATGAAGGGGAGAGGACATGGTAGTAGTATGAAGGAGAGGACATGGTAGTAGTATGAAGGGGAGAGGACATGGTAGTAGTATGAAGGGGAGAGGACATGGTAGTAGTATGAAGGGGAGAGGACATGGTAGTAGTATGAAGGGGAGAGGACATGGTAGTAGTATGAAGGAGAGAGGACATGGTAGTAGTATGAAGGGGAGAGGACATGGTAGTAGTATGAAGGAGAGAGGACATGGTAGTAGTATGAAGGAGAGAGGAAGTGGTTATGACTATAATAGAAGTCATTATGTTATACCCATTCAATACACTTTGTTTGTTTGTTGTGTATAATGAGCATTGTCCCTAACAAGAGTTGTAGTTAAAAATGCTGAGAGAAACACGTAGTTCTTTGTTTTATTACATCTAAATAATGTTGCTCAGACTTTGTATGATGTTTAATGATGGGTACACAAACATGATGTTGAGATTCCTATTAGCACAGACTAATGTATCAATTAATATGAATATTTTACAGGCTAAAGAAATATGAATTGGACTTGTTAGTCCATTTAGATGTATAATTATTTCAGAGAGAGAGAGAAAGAAAGGAGAGAAAGAGATGATGAGAGGGAAATAAAATGAGCAAGAACAAGATGGAGATTTACAATAATTTCAGAGCGAGAGAGAGAGAGAGAGAGAGATTTATCTCCCAATATCATCATGGAATCCTACAGTACTTGAACTCTTATATTAAGTGCCTGCAAAACCCATGCTTATTGAGAAATTACTATGACAGTCCCTTCTGTTTTATCCACAGAGATGTACAGTACTCCACAGAGATACAGGTAGAGGACTGTGTAGTGAATCCATGGAACTGTCAGCTACATACAGTAGTTCGTGGCATCTTCAATTAGTCATTAAGATGTCCCGAAGGTATGCTTGCCCATTCATTACCCTCTCCATGCATGCACTCAACTAAACGTCTCGCCAAATAAAGCTTTATTGATTGTTTGAGTTTTCATAGTATGTGACGTAGAGCTTCATAAAATATTAACAGGTCATTTCTGGGTGACCATATCTAAGGACCAGAGTTTTTTGGTTATTGAACATGGTCAGTGAACATTAAAGGCTATAGTACACTGCTCAAAAAAATAAAGGGAACACTTAAACAACACAATGTAACTCCAAGTCAATCACACTTCTGTGAAATCAAACTGTCCACTTAGGAAGCAACACTGATTGACAATAAATTTCACATGCTGTTGTGCAAATGGAATAGACAAAAGGGGGAAATTATAGGCAATTAGGAAGACACCCCCAAAAACGGAATGGTTCTGCAGGTGGTGACAACACACCACTTCTCAGTTCCTATGCTTCCTGGCTGATGTTTTGGTCACTTTTGAATGCTGGCGGTGCTCTCACTCTAGTGGTAGCATGAGACGGAGTCTACAACCCACACAAGTGGCTCAGGTAGTGCAGTTCATCCAGGATGGCACATCAATGCAAACTGTGGCAAAAAGGTTTGCTGTGTCTGTCAGCGTAGTGTCCAGAGCATGCAGGCGCTACCAGGAGACAGGCCAGTACATCAGGAGACGTGGAGGAGGCCGTAGGAGGGCAACAACCCAGCAGCAGGACCGCTACCTCCGCCTTAGTGCAAGGAGGTGCACTGCCAGCGCCATGCAAAATGACCTCCAGCAGGCCACAAACAGTTCGCATTGATGTGCCATCCTGGATGAACTGCACTACCTGAGCCACTTGTGTGGGTTGTAGACTCCGTCTCATGCTACCACTAGAGTGAGAGCACCACCAGCATTCAAAAGTGACCAAAACATCAGCCAGGAAGCATAGGAACTGAGAAGTGGTCTGTGGTCACCACCTGCAGAACCACTCCTTTATTGGGGGTGTCTTGCTAATTGCCTATAATTTCCTCCTTTTGTCTATTCCATTTGCACAACAGAATTTGAAATTAATTGTCAATCAGTGTTGCTTCCTAAGTGGACAGTTTGATTTCATAGAAGTGTGATTGACTTGGAGTTACATTGTGTTGTTTAAGTGTTCCCTTTATTTTTTTGAGCAGTGTACATGCATTTCCACACTATGAGGTTGTAACAATTCTGTGAAATTGTGAAAATTATGATAATGCCCTTTTAGTGTAAGAGCTGTTTGAAAAGGCCGCCTGACATTTCAGCCTGTTTTGGTGGGATGGAGATTTGGCCTTCCATGGTGACATCACCATGCAGTGAATTAGTTAATAGACCAATAAGAAAGACAGTTCCAGACATCTCTGCCAATAACAACTAATTTGCAGTTTTCCCCTTCCCTCTCAGACCACCCCCAGACAGTTCTATCAAAATTCTTGCTTGAGAAATTGCCCTTTGCTCGGCTATGAAAAGCCAACTGACATTTACTCCTGAGGTACTGACCTGTTGCATCCTCTACAACCACTGTGATTATTATTTGACCATGCTGGTCATCTATGAATGTTTGAACATCTTTAAGAACAATCTTGCCTTAATGGCCATGTACTCTTATAATCGCCACCCGGCACAGCCAGAAGAGGACTGGCCACCCCTCAGAGCCTGGCTCCTCTCTAGGTTTCTTTCTAGGTTCCTGCCTTTTTAGGGAGTTTTTCCTAGCCACTGTGCTTCTACATCTGCATTGCTTGCTGTTTGGGGTTTTAGGCTGGGTTTCTGTATAGCACTTTGTGACATCTGCTGATGTAAAAAGGGCTTTATAGATACATTTGATTGATTAATTGAAATTTGATTGCTAAGAAGCTATTTTTGTTTATTTTTATTGAAAACAATCATAGTAAGGTAATTAATTATTACCCAGAAATTATTTGATATTGAGGTAAAAAATAATGGCTGCATTGAACTTTTAAAGGCAATTTTGCCTTCTGCTTGGAATATGTTACGCTTGAGGAATACTCTGTAAACTGGCTGTAAGTGTCAACAAGTCCCCCTCTTGTCGTAGTGAGATTTTTTATTCAACAAATAAATGATGAAGACATCTTTCTGCGGAGATGATGCTTTATAATGTTGTTGTGCTGGTGCTGAGTTTGTTGTGGGTTGGATGTGTAACGGTAGTCATATTCCTCCTCCTCGGACGAGGAGAGGCGAGACGGATCGGACCAATACGCGGAGTGGTTAGTGTTCATAATGATTTAATAACAAAACTGAACACTGAATTACAAAACAAATAAACGAAGTGCAGAAACCTAGACAGTACCGTGTGGTGAAAAACACAAACACGGAAACAAACACCCGCAAAACACACGTGAAACCCAGGCTGCCTAAGTATGATTCTCAATCAGGGACAACGATTGACAGCTGCCTCTGATTGAGAATCATACCAGGCCGAACACAAAAATCCCAACATAGAAAATCAACCATAGACAAACCCACCCAACTCACGCCCTGACCAACTAAAATAAATACAAGACAAAGGAAAACAGGTCAGGAACGTGACAGGATGCCTCTGGTTGAGGCAGTTCTCTCTCACAGGGACACTGACCATTACTAATCACTTCACCTTTGTTTTATTTTGTGTCGTGTCATTTTGTTTGTCTGTTAGCAGCTTGTGTTCACATCGAAGGATAATGATATTGAATGCAGCTGATTAGGACTCTAATTTGAGAACGTGGCGAGGAGCGATGTGCATACTCTTGGCCTAATGGAATGTGAGCGCTACACCCACCTGTGGAGTAGCCAGTCCCCCATAGTGCCTGGAATGACCTCATTACTATCTCAATCCACACAGGAGACCTCCCCACAGCCCAGTCCAACAGGAGACCAGGGGCCACTCTCACAAATAGAGTAAGTAATTATCCAGGATAACTGGAGGGGTTGGAGAATGTGATTTTTAATTTATTTAATGACACTTCTATAAGTTGATAAGGGATTCATTTCCATGGCAACTCGTCAAGGGTGATCATACCTCGCCTAAAGCAGGTGACCGCAAAAAAAATCTTAATAGCTTTGATTCAAAACTTTTGGAGATGTTGAGCTTTATCTGAGTTTCTGTATGTCCTCAGAGCCGATATTCAACCATTGTCTAAATAATACACGTCAGACAAGGTAGATAAAATAAGTCCACGCGGTATTGGAACATTGTTGGAACAAGAAAAATGCAAGTTGATCTATTCAGTAGTTTAACTTTATGTAATATATTCTTGAGGAGGAGAAATTTCGCAAAGCACAATGGTACCTTTGTAGACATATTTGGGAGAAGTTGTTCTTTGTCCATTGGTGTTTTGATGTCTGTAGCAAGATTGTATCAAACAAGCACATATGCTGTTCTCTAGATCTCTGTGGATGTAAAATCGAATCCTAGCAGATTGTATAACCTGACAAAGACAGAAACAATGTAACTGTTTCAAAGTATTCCCCCTACCACTTCTACAAATACAATAGAAGCAGATTAGGTAACACCAGCCACTAATAAGCACATACTAAATGACTTAAATGTAATGTAAATGTAATTTGAATGCTGAACCCAATAAAATAATTGTCTATGTCCAGAGGTCAAAATAATGTTGAATACTGTGTAAAAGGGGTATGTATACCTGCAAATAAGTAAATGCGGGGTCCTTTTGAAAGGGGGTCATATAAACATTTTTTTATAGGTAACATGCCACATATTCTGTCTGAAATGGGTATTAGTAGGTCTAACTAAATGAGTATTAGTAGGTCTAACTAAATGAGTATTAGTAGGTCTAACTAAATGGGTATTAGTGGGTCTAACTAAATGGGTATTAGTGGGTCTAACTAAATGGGTATTAGTGGGTCTAACTAAATGGGTGTTAGTAGGTCTAACTAAATGGGTATTAGTAGGTCTAACTAAATGGGTATCAGTAGCCCTAACTAAATGGGTATTAGTGGGTCTAACTAAATGGGTATTAGTAGGCCTAACTAAATGGGTATTAGTGGGTCTAACTAAATGGGTATTAGTAGGCCTAACTAAATGGGTATTAGTGGGTCTAACTAAATGGGTGTTAGTAGGTCTAACTAAATGGGTATTAGTAGGCCTAACTAAATGTGTATTAGTGGGTCTAACTAAATGGGTATTAGTAGGCCTAACTAAATGGGTATTAGTGGGTCTAACTAAATGGGTATTAGTAGGTCTAACTAAATGGGTATTAGTAGGCCTAACTAAATGGGTATTAGTGGGTCTAACTAAATGGGTATTAGTAGGCCTAACTAAATGGGTATTAGTGGGTCTAACTAAATGGGTATTAGTAGGCCTAACTAAATGGGTATTAGTGGGTCTAATTAAATGGGTATTAGTGGGTCTAACTAAATGGGTGTTAGTAGCCCTAACTAAATGGGTATTAGTGGGTCTAACTAAATGGGTATTAGTAGGCCTAACTAAATGGGTATTAGTGGGTCTAACTAAATGGGTATTAGTAGGCCTAACTAAATGGGTATTAGTGGGTCTAACTAAATGGGTGTTAGTAGGTCTAACTAAATGGGTATTAGTAGGCCTAACTAAATGTGTATTAGTGGGTCTAACTAAATGGGTATTAGTAGGCCTAACTAAATGGGTATTAGTGGGTCTAACTAAATGGGTATTAGTAGGTCTAACTAAATGGGTATTAGTAGGCCTAACTAAATGGGTATTAGTGGGTCTAACTAAATGGGTATTAGTAGGCCTAACTAAATGGGTATTAGTGGGTCTAACTAAATGGGTATTAGTGGGTCTAATTAAATGGGTATTAGTGGGTCTAATTAAATGGGTATTAGTGGGTCTAACTAAATGGGTGTTAGTAGGTCTAACTAAATGGGTATTAGTGGGTCTAACTAAATGGGTATTAGTAGGCCTAACTAAATGGGTATTAGTAGGCCTAACTAAATGGGTATTAGTAGGCCTAACTAAATGGGTATTAGTGGGTCTAACTAAATGGGTATTAGTAGGTCTAACTAAATGGGTATTAGTGGGTCTAACTAAATGGGTATTAGTGGGTCTAACTAAATGGGTGTTAGTAGGTCTAACTAAATGGGTATTAGTAGGTCTAACTAAATGGGTATTAGTAGGCCTAACTAAATGGGTATTAGTAGGCCTAACTAAATGGGTATTAGTGGGTCTAACTAAATGGGTGTTAGTAGGCCTAACTAAATGGGTATTAGTAGGCCTAACTAAATGGGTATTAGTAGGTCTAACTAAATGGGTATTAGTGGGTCTAACTAAATGGGTATTAGTAGGCCTAACTAAATGGGTATTAGTGGGTCTAACTAAATGGGTGTTAGTAGGTCTAACTAAATGGGTATTAGTAGGTCTAACTAAATGGGTATTAGTAGGCCTAACTAAATGGGTATTAGTGGGTCTAACTAAATGGGTATTAGTGGGTCTAACTAAATGGGTATTAGTAGGTCTAACTAAATGGGTATTAGTGGGTCTAACTAAATGGGTATTAGTGGGTCTAACTAAATGGGTATTAGTAGGTCTAACTAAATGGGTATTAGTGGGTCTAACTAAATGGGTATTAGTGGGTCTAACTAAATGGGTATTAGTAGGTCTAACTAAATGGGTATTAGTAGGTCTAACTAAATGGGTATTAGTAGGCCTAACTAAATGGGTATTAGTAGGTCTAACTAAATGGGTATTAGTAGGTCTAACTAAATGGGTATTAGTAGGTCTAACTAAATGGGTATTAGTAGGTCTAACTAAATGGGTATTAGTAGGCCTAACTAAATGGTTATTAGTAGGTCTAACTAAATGGTTATTAGTAGGTCTAACTAAATGGGTATTAGTAGGTCTAATTAAATGGGTATTAGTAGGTCTAACTAAATGGGTATTAGTAGGTATAATTAAATGGGTATTAGTAGGTATAATTAAATGGGTATTAGTAGGTCTAATTAAATGGGTATTAGTGGGTCTAACTAAATGGGTATTAGTGGGTCTAACTAAATGGGTATTAGTGGGTCTAACTAAATGTGTATTAGTAGGCCTAACTAAATGGGTATTAGTGGGTCTAACTAAATGGGTATTAGTAGGCCTAACTAAATGGGTATTAGCAGGTATAACTAAATGGGTATTAGTAGGACTAACTAAATGGGTATTAGCAGGTCTAACTAAATGGGTATTAGCAGGTCTAACTAAATGGGTATTAATAGGCCTAACTAAATGGTTATTAGTAGGTCTAACTAAATGGTTATTAGTAGGTCTAACTAAATGGGTATTAGTAGGTCTAATTAAATGGGTATTAGTAGGTCTAACTAAATGGGTATTAGTAGGTATAATTAAATTGTTATTAGTAGGCCTAACTAAATGGGTATTAGTGGGTCTAACTAAATGGGTATTAGTAGGCCTAACTAAATGGGTATTAGTAGGTCTAACTAAATGGGTATTAGTGGGTCTAACTAAATGGGTATTAGTAGGCCTAACTAAATGGGTATTAGTGGGTCTAACTAAATGGGTATTAGTGGGTTTAACTAAATGGGTATTAGTAGGTCTAACTAAATGGGTATTAGTGGGTCTAACCAAATGGGTATTAGTAGGTATAACTAAATGGGTATTAGTAGGACTAACTAAATGGGTATTAGCAGGTCTAACTAAATGGGTATTAGTAGGCCTAACTAAATGGGTATTAGTAGGCCTAACTAAATGGGTATTAGTAGGCCTAACTAAATGGGTATTAGTAGGTCTAACTAAATGGGTATTAGTGGGTCTAACTAAATGGGTATTAGTAGGCCTAACTAAATGGGTATTAGTAGGCCTAACTAAATGGGTATTAGTGGGTCTAACTAAATGGGTATTAGTGGGTCTAACTAAATGGGTATTAGTGGGTCAAACTAAATGGGTATTAGTGGGTCTAACTAAATGGGTATTAGTGGGTCTAACTAAATGGGTATTAGTAGGTATAACTAAATGGGTATTAGCAGGTCTAACTAAACGGTATTAGTAGGTCTAACTAAACGGGTATTAATAGGCCTAACTAAATGGTTATTAGTAGGTCTAACTAAATGGTTATTAGTAGGTCTAACTAAATGGGTATTAGTAGGTCTAACTAAATGGGTATTAGTAGGTCTAACTAAATGGGTATTAGTAGGTCTAACTAAATGGGTATTAGTAGGTCTAACTAAATGGGTATTAGTAGGTCTAACTAAATGGGTATTAGTAGGCCTAACTAAATGGGTATTAGTAGGCCTAACTAAATGGGTATTAGTAGGTCTAACTAAATGGGTATTCGTAGGTCTAACTAAATGGGTATTCGTAGGTCTAACTAAATGGGTATTCGTGGGTCTAACTAAATGGGTATTAGTGGGTCTAACTAAATGGGTATTAGTGGGTCTAACTAAATGGGTATTAGTGGGTCTAACTAAATGGGTATTAGTGGGTCTAACTAAATGGGTATTAGTGGGTCTAACTAAATGGGTATTAGTAGGTCTAACTAAATGGGTATTAGTAGGTCTAACTAAATGGGTATTAGTAGGTCTAACTAAATGGGTATTAGTAGGTCTAACTAAATGGGTATTAGTAGGTATAATTAAATGGGTATTAGTAGGCCTAATTAAATGGGTATTAGTAGGCCTAACTAAATGGGTATTAGTAGGTCTAACTAAATGGTATTAGTAGGTATAATTAAATGGGTATTACTAGGCCTAACTAAATGTCTATTAGTAGGTCTAACTAAATGTCTATTAGTAGGTCTAACTAAATGGGTATTAGTAGGTCTAACTAAATGGGTATTAGTAGGTCTAACTAAATGGGTGTTAGTAGGTATAACTAAATGGGTATTAGTAGGCCTAACTAAATGGGTATTAGTAGGTCTAACTAAATTGGTGTTAGTAGGTATAACTAAATGGGTATTAGTGGGTCTAACTAAATGGGTATTAGTGGGTCTAACTAAATGGGTATTAGTGGGTCTAACTAAATGGGTATTAGTGGGCCTAACTAAATGGGTATTAGTAGGTCTAACTAAATGGGTATTAGTAGGTCTAACTAAATGGGTATTAGTAGGCCTAACTAAATGGGTATTAGTAGGCCTAACTAAATGGGTCTTAGTAGGTCTAACTAAATGGGTCTTAGTTGGTCTAACTAAATGGGTCTTAGTAGGTCTAACTAAATGGGTCTTAGTAGGTCTAACTAAATGGGTATTAGTAGGTATAACTAAATGGGTATTAGTAGGTATAACTAAATGGGTGTTAGTAGGTATAACTAAATGGGTGTTAGTAGGTCTAACTAAATGGGTATTAGTAGGTCTAACTACATGGGTATTAGGGGTGCTAATACCTTCAGACTACACATTACTGATGCAATTGCACTCGAGGATACTAAGACTGCTGTTGGGGAGTGGGACTATTACGAAGTGGAGTCGGATGTGTATGTCTGCAAAAATGGATATATAATTTATTAACAAGCAACACACATCAATCCGGATATGTATGTCAAGCAGAAATAAGTTCAATGATCAGTGTCAATGTGTTTCAATACACTCTCAAATGATACACAGCTCTGATTAGACTATCAGATGCGACACTAACACAGCCTCTACTCACGCTGTGTCTAAGCTCCAAAACACAATGTTTCTGCTTGTCCTTTTACACATATCAGTGGGTAACTGGGACATTTGCAGTTCAAATTAGGTGTTAAACAATGGATGGGTTAATGAATTTACCTTCTAAAAGCAGAGAACCATTCACACAGACCCAATACCTGTATTTTATATTCCTGTCCTTTGAGATATCCTATATTGTTTTACCACTTTACTTACACAATAAGTACCTGTGATAATACGCTGGCATGTTTTCAGAGGGCCATTGGAAAACATCACAGACGTTACTGCTCTGAAGGAAATATTTCACAACCTGCTCCAGTAGTGTTATTTCCAATGAAAATGTAACTCTGAATCCATTTACAACACAAGAAAGCTCAGCATCTCGCTGTAGTTCATTAGCAAAGTGGATATTAACAAGCATACTGAATATTGCAACAGGAGCACTGAAAATCCATGAAGGGAAACAGACAGGGTGCTAAATAGTGCAACCGGGTGGAAATGATTTGTTAGATCTTAAATACCATAATATTTGAGAATTTTACCCCTCCTTTAAAAAGCAAAACATGCTAAGTACTATGATAAAGAAAGCAATGATCATATGGACTTTCCTCAGAGCAGTCCAGGGTTGCTTACTTTGAAGTTCATGAGCAGAACTCTGCATGGGAATTTGCAGATGTGCAGTACCAAACTGCAGTGGTAAATAAAAAGTTCAGAACATTCCCATACAATAGCCACACTGTTTGATGCATTCCCTTTGAAGAGTATTTTTAATAGGCCTAAGCATGGCCGTGTACAATATGTTAATACTTCATTTGTGTGTTGGAGTGTTATCTCTTGGGCCGCTGAGCTGAGGGGGCTGAGCTCTCAGGAGCAAGGTGCTGCCGCAGATAGGGGTCCGGCCGAGGTGACCTACATGAGCTCAGGGGCTGCAGAGGGGCCGGGAAGGGCCGGCGTCCTGTGAGGGTTGTCCTGCCGGATGGAGAATATTAAGTGGCTATGGGTCTGCAGGCATGTGTGCTCTCTCTGGCTCCTTGCTTGACAAGAATGATAGCTTTCATTTGAATGCTAAAGCTGCGGCTGTCCTCCCCAAGATGGATGAGGGGTCCCAGCTTCATCCCTCATACAATGGAGAGACCAAATTAAATGGTGGCCAAAAAGATAAAATAAAATTCATAACATACCATTTTTTTCTCTGTCCTTGAGTTGAAGGTTACTCTGAGTCTCCTGGTGAATGGGTAGAGTTAACTGCACTCTGCCAGATATGCAAAACAAGCTAACCTTATTGCTCTTTATATCATTAGTGGTTGTGTATACAGTGAATGCGGAGTCAATATTTTCACCGACTTTGCACTTTATATTCAATACAGTCATTTTTATATTCAGTGCAACTGCGATTTAAGCTTTTCATGCTGCACATTTGTTTTGAATTATACAAGAATTACATTAACCATAGGTAATATTCTGACAGTTTAAATTGGCTTTGAAAGTTCACACTTCAAATCAAATTGTCACATGCGCAGAATACAGTGAAATGCTTACTTACAAGCCCCTAACCAACAATGCAGTTTAAAAAATATGAATAAGAATAAGAAATAAAAGTAACAAGTAGTTAAAGAGCAGCAGTAAAATAACAATAGCGAGACTATATACAGGGGGTACCGGTACAGAGTCAATGTGCGGGGGCACCGGTTAGTCAAGGTAATTGAGGTAATATGTACATTTAGGCAGAGTAATTAAAGTGACTATGCATAGATAATAATAGAAAGTAGCAGCAGCGTAAAAGAGATGGGGGGTGCAATGCAAATAGTCATTTGATTAGATGTTCAGGAGACTTATGGCTTGGGGGTAGAAGCTGTTTAGAAGCCCCTTGGACTTAGACTTGGCGCTCCGGTACTACTTGCCATGCGGTAGCAGAGAGAACATCTCTGACAAGGCTGGCTAGAGTCTTCAACAATTTTGTGGGCCTTCCTCTGACACCGCCTGGAATAGAGGTCCTGGATGGCAGGAAGCTTGGCCCCAGTGATATACTGGGCCATACGCACTACCCTCTGTAGTGCCTTGCAGTCGGAGGCCGAGCGGTTGCCATACCAGGCAGTGATGCAACCCATCAGGATGCTCTCGATGGTGCAGATGTAGAACCTTTTGAGGATGTGTGGACCCATGCCAAATCTTTTCAGTCTCTCGAGGGGGAATAGATTTTGTCGTGCCCTCTTCATGACTGTCTTGGTGTGCTTGGACCATGCTAGTTTGTCGGTGATGTGGACACAAAGGAACTTGAAGCTCTCAACCTGCTCCACTACAGCCCCGTCCATGAGAATGGGGACGTGCTCGGTCCTCCTTTTCCTGTAGTCCACAATCATCTCCTTTGTCTTGATCACGTTGAGGGAGAGGTTGTTTTTCTGGCACCACACGGCCAGGTCTCTGACCTCCTCCCTATAGTCTGTCTTGTCGTTGTTGGCGATCAGGACTACCACTGTTGAGTCATCGGCAAACTTAATGATGGTGTTGGAGTCGTGCCTGGCCGTGCAGTCATGAGTGAACAGGGAGTACAGGAGGGGACTGAGCACGCAACCCTGAGGGGCCCCTGTGTTGAGGATCAGCGTGGCGGGTGTGGTGTTACCTACCCTTATCACCTGGGGGGCGGCCCGTCAGGAAGTCCAGGATCCAGTTCCCGAGGGAGGTGTTTAGTCCCAGGGTCCTTAACTTATTGATGAGCTGTGAGGGCACTATGGTGTTTAACGCTGTGCTGTAGTCAATAAATAGTATTCTCAAATAGGTGTTCCTTTTATCAAGGTGGGAAAGGGCAGTGTGGAATACAATAGAGATTGCATCATCTGTGGATCTGTTAGGGCGGTATGCAAATTGGAGTGGGTCTAGGGTTTCTGGGATAATGGTATTGATGTGAGCCATGACGAGCCTTTCAAAGCACTTCATGGCTACAGATGTGAGTGCTACGATCGGTAGTCATTTAGGCAGGTTACCTTCGTGTTCTTGGGCACAGGGACTATGGTGGTCTGCTTAAAAAAAATGATTTTACAGACTCGGACAGGGAGAGGTTGAAAATGTCAGTGAAGACACTTGCCAGTTGGTCAGCGCATGCTCGCAGTACACGTCCTGGTAATCCATCTGGCCCTGCGGCCTTGTGAATGTTGACCTGTTTGAAGGTCTCACTCACATCGGCTGTGGAGAGCGTGATCACACAGTCGTCTGGAACAGCCGGCGCTCTCATGCGTGTTTCAGTGTTATTTGCCTCAAAGCAAGAAGTAGAAGTAGTTTAGCTCATCTGGTAGGCTTGTGTCACTGGGTAGCTCTCGTCTGTGCTTCCCTTTGTAGTCTGTAAGGGTTTGCAAGCCCTGCCACATCCGACAAGTGTCGAAGCCGGTGTAGTACGATTCGATCTTAGTCCTGTATTGACACTTTGCCTGTTTGATGGTTCGTCGGAGGGCATAGCGGGATTTCTTATAAGCTTCCGGGTTAGAGTCCCGCTCCTTGAATGTGGCAGCTCTAGCCTTTAGCTCAGTGCGGATGTTGCCTGTAATCCATGGTTTCTGGTTGGGGTATGTACGTACGGTCACTGTGGGAACGACATTCTGAAATTATTATTTTTAACAAGTTGTTTCTTTTATGTTGGTTTAATGCTCTGGCAAAATAGATTATGCATTTTAACACAGAGAAGACATGCATTTTAGAACTTAAAGATATAATGAGTTTATCAGGCAGTTCAATCGCCTATATATTTCTATCACAAATACAGTTAAATCACCAATACAGTTAAATTACCAATACAGTTCAATCCCCTATACAGTTCAATTCACCTATACAGTTCAATTACCAATACAGTTCAATCACCAATACAGTTCTGTCACCTATACAGTTCTGTCACCTATACAGTTCTGTCACCTATACAGTTCTGTCACCAATACAGTTCTGTCACCAATACAGTTCTGTCACCAATACAGTTCTGTCACCAATACAGTTCTGTCACCTATACAGTTCTGTCACCAATACAGTTCTGTCACCTATACAGTTCAATCACCAATACAGTTCTGTCACCTACACTGCTCTGTCACCAATACAGCTCTGTCACCTATACAGTTCTGTCACCAATACAGTTCTGTCACCTATACAGTTAAGTCACCAATACAGTTCTGTCACCCATACAGTTCTGTCACCCATACAGTTCTGTCACCCATACAGTTCTGTCACCCATACAGTTCTGTCACCCATACAGTTCTGTCACCCATACAGTTCTGTCACCCATACAGTTCTGTCACCCATACAGTTCTGTCACCCATACAGTTCTGTCACCAACACAGTTCTGTCACCAACACAGTTCTGTCACCAACACAGTTCTGTCACCAATACAGTTCTGTCACCTATACAGTTCAATCACCAATACACCAAGACAAGAGTGTGTTATGCTCCCTCAAACTGTAGACATGATAGTTTGACGGCATGATATTTCACTAAAGATACTCCAGCTAACCCTATACCATGAGGTGCAGCCAGCTTGTAAATACTGAATCTTATATAATGTACATTTGTCAGGGTATGTTCTAAAGTACAGGATACATTTCACTGCTCTTAACTAAACTCCAGGATATCAAATAAATTCAGGGCGCTCACATGTTTTTAGAGCATATCTCTAGATGATTTTATGTAATTAATCCACAGAGTTTTTACATTATCAAAGTGGCCCATCATTATTCAGCCCACTGCTGTATTCCATACTCTGCTAACTGTCCTGCTAATACAAGTCTCTTGAGATCTAAAGTGGTTCTAATTTACACATCTTCTACTGTTCTCAGACAGAGAATTGTGTGTGTGTGTGTGTGTGTGTGTGTGTGTGTGTGTGTGTGTGTGTGTGTGTGTGTACTCAAATCTTTAAAAGATTAAAGATGACAATCTTGTTTTAAAATGATCAAACTCATTGCTAGGGCTCCCACAGGCTAAGTGATTACAGTATATCATATAATGACATTTGTAAATTATGTTTGTGGAAGAGTTTTGCTGGGACTGAAACAGCTCTATTCTATTTGCATGGATTACTGATCTTGTCAACATTAGTCATTAAGAGAAGCTGTGTAATCTTCAATATGTTTATTTTCTCCCCCCTGTCTGTCCTCTCAATGTGTGCTTGTTCTTTTGCAGCTCTCCTCACAACCAGACCCCCAAAGGTCCTGTTCCCCACTGAGAGACAGACCAGTGTTATAGATGTCCAACCGGGTAAGTCTTCCCCATGGGGCCAGTGCTAACTCTCTCCTCTCCATAGAGCAGACAAGTGTAATTATAGACTGCAACAGTCAGGGGCTCCTTGCTGCTTTCTCTCCAACCGGGCTGGCCCGTTCTTCAAAACACATTTTACTGCACTGCCTTTTGGCTGGGGATACAGGACCATGGCTATGTCAATATAGTTTTGGAGCTCTGTTTGTTGGAATGTCCTCTACTGAAAAGCAGCCGAGTGATCACCACCACTGCATTCCAATGCCTCAGTCAACCCCATTAAAAGGAGGTGTTGCAATCAGCCAAATATGCCTTTGGGGGAATTTGCTATGCATAAATCTGGGGGCTAATAGAAAGTGTAATACATAAGGCAGGCAGAGAGAACAGAACACAGCAGCAACACTGGCATGCAGGATTCCCCTGACCCTCTGTCCATATTTAATGATGTACTTGTTCGAACCTGGGGGAGGTGCCCGGCCGTCACCAACCTCCCATTCGCCAAACTCTCAGCTCATTCTCCTTACACAATGTACTGTAGCCGTTTTAATAGGGGGGCCAAATCCACTGGGATCAGAGAAAACAACACAATTATTTGAAATCTGTGTACATTACACTCAATTTTAAACATTTTACCAGAACATTACCACCACATATTCATACTACAGTGTGCTTTCAACACTAGCCATGCAAAAAGCCCTGCCTGCGAAATATACAAACACTATTCAAATCTTACTCTGGAGCTCAGTGCCAGTTGACAATAACAAAACAAGTGTGAGGAAGGCATATTTAAGCTGTCGAGTCAGGGTAAATTGTAGGCCATTATTTCACATGCATCAACACAGAGACTGGGAGGAGACAGATGAAGAGCCAAGGAGATTCTTCTTCCTCTTCTTCTACTTCACCTTTTGGTATTTAAATAATACACTTCACTTATCAGCTGGCTCCGAGATGACTGTTGGACTAGCGCTCTATTGCCTCGTGCAGTGTTCACATGTCATTTTACTGTGTTTAATTTGGGCTTTTGTTAGCCTAACTTTACAGATACGGTAATTGTCTACTTTAAGCCAAGGTTGTGTTTAGTGGGTGATTGGCACTTGGAACACCAATTACCCCCAGTGTTCACTGTTCAGTGGTCTTGCTAGAGGCTGTTATGTTGTTTCTTAAATTATGTGTATTTTTCCCCAGTATAAAAAGACCTGTTAACTAAGCATGCATAGGAGCTTTCTGGATACTACACAAACTGGACCTTATGCCTTGCTTTACAACCCAGCCAGGACATTAAATCACAGTTCTTCCTATTGAACACAGTGACTTTTTCATGTGTCTGAAGGCTCTGTAGGGAACAATAAATATCCTTACTGCGTTACCATTCTCAATCGTTACCTTTCTCTGCGTGGTTATAATATTTCTGATAGGATGAAGAGTCGAGCAGCCCCAACCCAATTAACCTTAATAGAGTTAGCAGTCTGTATAACACAGCATAAATCTCTCTCATCCAGCAAGCCCCCTGCTCCCTACAATGGATTTCATACCTTCTGTCACAGACATTCCATCCGTGCGCATCAGGATTTACTGAGTGTCTGGGCATCTGGAGATAGAGCCTCTGTTAACTTAGATTATAATGATGCTACTTGCTCCTACAATATTGTCAACTTCTCTTGATTTATGTTGTTAATATTTTCACATTCTGCAATGGGTACAAGGATTTTGTATTGAGTTTTACTAAAGGCTATTTTATGTTAAGCAATTTGTGTGAATGAAGACGAGAGAGGGAACAGGGAATGGGCTGCTTGAAGGAGATGAAGTATTGGTCTGAAGGATCCCTTCTCCCTCTGGGGCGCTGGTCATTTACACTGAGCTGGGCACGCTAATAACAAAATGATATGTACAGATTTGTTACCACCAACATTCAGCCATGACTATACCCAGTCTGTTAATGTAATTGTGACATTCTCAGCAAGCATGCTTATTTATGTTTCAAGAGACCTAACAGTTTGAATGAAGTCCTTTTTCACACGTGCGCAGTATCATATCCAATCCCCATCTAATCAAATAAAAAATTAGGTTTTAACTGCTTCTCTTCAACTGGGAAAAACAGCAATGCCCCCTTAAAAAGGAAAGGGCTCTCTGACAAGAACCTGTAGCCCCACAAAATTGGTAATTAATTGTTGTGCGGCGGGCGCTGTGGTGAGTTCTGGCGGCTGGACCATTAGGCCACAGCTGTCAGTGTTTATTAGCTGAGGAGACGCTAAGTGCAGGGAAGATTTAATAGCTCCATAGAAATCAGCTCCCCCGTATCCTTTACACGAGAAGGACCTATTATTATCCCCATGGCGCCTGATTAGCCGCCGGAGCATCTGAGAGGAGTGACACAATAAAGGACTGCGGAGAGGAGAGAGATGCTGTGCATCTGTGGATATGCCTACTCTCCATGGACAGCCTCACGCTGTGGATGGACCCTTCAGCAGAGGAGGACGAGAGGAGAGGCCATATTAAGACACAACTTCTGAGATTACACTCAGGCTTCTGACTGGATGGATCCACTGTGGGAGGGGAGGGGTGGGGAGGGAGAGAGGGGGGAGTGTTAGCACGATATTCCAGGAAAGCACATTATTCATCAGAAAAGGGAATATTGTTTTTGCGTTAATGTCATATCATGAGGAAAATCCTTATATAGGTTGTCTTGACGTCCGGTGTGCAATAACCCAAAATGGCAGATCATAAATAGCGATGTTGATTGAACTCCACATTCCTTCTTATTCACCTTGATCTAATCACAGGGTCGATGACAAACGGACAGTGTCATCCTCACGTTGGCCATTCCAGTTATGTGATGCCTTCAGTTCTCCCACAGAGCACCGAGCATGGCTCCAGCATCTCCTGCTTCTGCTTGGCACTTCAGTTTCATCACATTTGTCTCTGTAATGCAGTGTCTGGGTATTTATGCTTGATATAAATACCCCAAGAGTGACCCCGTTGAGTGCAGAGAGAGCTGAGACTCAGAATGAGTAATGGCAGAGCGATGGTGCTCTGAGAAGGAACACCTCTCTCTCACTATCAATTGTCATCAGAGTTGGTTGCAAGACCCATACATATGTTAATGAGCTGTTTTTGCTTCTGAATTGAAGGGAGGGGGAGAGAATGAGAGGACAGGGACAGAATCCCCCTGTGTGTATCTGAGTACTACAGAATCAAGACATAATACTTATCATTGATAAACCACAGGGTATTATGGCAGTAAAATTAGCTTTGCCTTCAGATCATTGTTTTGGGTGTGTTTGCAGTGTGTTTATTCCCATGTTAGCCTCTAGCAGTGGCTCATTCCTCTGCTTGGAGCTAGAGTATAACCAGAACCCTATATTTAGAAACATAAATTCCTTTGACATAACTCTCACAATAAAAGGCTCTGTATAAAGCCATAGCTTGGTTGATTTGAGTGGGCTTTCTGAATCTGAGGCCCAGCATATTGCTGATTCCATATCGATTTGTTAATTTGATGATGTACTTTTAATGCCAGTTTAACTTTGAAGTTGCCATATATGGTATATTTTCATTTGTTTCAAACAATGTGTGTAGGCCACAGTAGTATATCAAATGTATGAGGATTTATGAGTAGAAAAAAGATGATCAAGCCAAGGAAGTACAAAGACAGTGATCATCATGCATGTTTCATTCCAAAACCCACATCTACAGTTGCATTTTAATGTCATTCTGTTTCCCAGAATATACTTGCCAATTAAAGCTGTCACTTTTTTTGTGACTGTTTCAGAAAGGTCTGCTGATTTTCTGTCTACAATAGCAAGGCACACAGCAAATTTGCAAGTGTTAAAATCTCGGTTTAAAGGTAAAAGTGTTGAGTGTTATATCTCAGTGTTGATTCTAGTGGGGTTAACACCAGTGGGATTGAAATTGACTCCACGTGCACTGAATAAATGAAGTGTTATTTAAATTACAGTGGAATCAACACTGTGTGGTGTTGTTGTTACTCGACTGTGTTAGTTCATTTACGTTAACTCTCTGAGTGAAAAAGACGTGAGAGGGGTCTCATTGTCATTCTTCCCAGAAGGCTTTGTTGCAGGTAGATTTTTAGAATAGTTTTAATATATGCATGTTTCTGCATGCACAGATGCATTCATCCAGTTTAGATGATTTAGGTAGGCTTGGTTATCAAGACCTCCATCAGTCATTCGGAATGCAGGTTGTGGGTGATAAACTATTGTAGTTGTTGGATATCCGACAGGAATTACTAATCACTTCATAAAGCAGCATATTGTGACTTGGAGGTCTGCTGTGGACCATGAGACAACATTTCCAGACCACAAAATGGAGGATAAATAGGCCATAAGTAAAGGCCTTGTGAAATGTACAATATATGGCCATTAAGGATTTACTTTGAATTCAAACACATTCACTTAGGCATTCACTTGGTAAAGGCTTTAGGACTAGAAGTTATTAAATGCAACAACCATGTCTCTGTCACAAACAAACACAGCCATATCTGTG